>NC_052500.1:40285179-40410710 GCF_016617805.1 Bactrocera tryoni | reverse complement strand
TATTCAATAGAAAGGAATAAAGCAGTGCTTTTTGCTAATTAAAGAAGAGAAAAAGATAACGGAATAACCCGCACTGAATAACACAACGATTGCGCGCTAAATACGACCAAACACCTCTAATGCTAGACGCTGACTGATCTAGATAGAATTTCCGTGTTTTTGCAAGAACTTTATTTCCTCACAAAATTCCCTAATAAAGCCATTTACATTCGCTGGCTCACTCCTGATAAGAAAGCGTTTGTAAAATGTCTTGTGTTAGCGAAGCCTACTACATGACCTAAAATTGGCCATAATGTCTTATAGGAACTTTTATATAATTTAAGTCAAGCTATTCCTACATCTATAGAAACTCTTTCTATGTCGTCTAGAAAACATCGTCTAGTAACCTAATGCCCACAAACTTGTTTGTACTGGTCAATATAATGATTCAATTTTATTTGATTTTACCACTCATATTAATGTCCGTTAAGTCAATAAATCGTGTCAAATCTATAGATTTCGACTACAACTCATTGTATAACGCGAAAGTCATCTGCAGTAGGTACATTCATTCAGGTCTGCAATAAAACTTCATCATTTTGATATTATCAAAACATTAAGCATCACGAAAGTATTACAAAAATGCTAAATTTCGAGTTCGTGTTGCTTTGCGAATTCATGCACAGTGTATTGAACAACATCAATAATGCAGCCAAAACTTTACACAAATTCGACCTTCAACTTGGGCGAGGCAAGTAAAGCTTAAAGCAGAGACCAAAGCAATGTTGCAAATTTATAGAAAGGATTTTGAATTATTCAAGTGCAAAGCCAGGGAAACTGCGAGAAATTTGTTATTGATACCCATTTTCAAGAAAAAAGGGAAAGAAAGGGTAATTTGATGAATTAACAGCTGATTACCGATTTTCAAAACAATTTCATTATTCAGAAATATTCAGATATAATAGGTCTTAATTTTTCACTACAATTTATTAATATTTTACACATAGTTTTACTTCGACTAACTCAAGCATGGACCGTTCACTCATTATGTAAGGAAATAATGAACAAAATATATAACGGAAGCAATATTATTAATCTTTACAATTTCTGTTAGTTCTGCAGCAGCTGAAAGGTCATTTTACAAATTCAAAAATTCATGTCTGGATTTAAACGAAGTCACTGATACTTTTGCGAAAACTAGTACTAGGAAAAAATTGGTAGGTCCGACTTTTATATAATAACCTATTGTATCTTCTCTATTTCGTTTTCTTAGCCAAACCTACAGCAAGTATTAATTGTAATTTATGTTGTTTCTATTTAAGTTGCTTAGCATTTTAAAATATTTGTATACTTGATACTTTTATTTGATAAAACCTAATCAGTGTACTTTTTATTCCATTTGGGAAATTCGAAATGCGTTAACCCTATTATTTCGACATTGGTGGAGCATATTTCTAAGGATTTTAGACGACTTTTTTCCCATCGCATTAAGGTTAAAAAACAAAAGAATCCCCACGTTTGCGTTGGTGTTAGTAATTGACGAAAATATATATAATTGAGTTCAAACTTATGGGGAAAGTGGTTTCGCCTTGCTGAAAGGGTGTACATTAGCTCAACGGACAAATACTCAAAATATTGTCACAAATACCTTCAAGAAAAGATACATACAAATACGATCCTTTCACAAATATACCCAAAAACAAAATTTGTAATGACGGTTAAGGAATTATCGTTTACTATCATCTATGCACAACAAATTTACAAACGACTACAAATAACGCAAACCAAAACGCCAGCGTTCCATTCTACTAGAAACGAACAAGTTGAGCGTACACATAGTACAATTATTGAACTGGCGAAAGTTTTGGCTGACCATAACAATTCAGCGTACGGCAGTACATTAAAACCATACATTCCGAAACCAACATGAAACCCGAGGACGTGTTTTTCAATCAAGAACCCCTGTAACAACACCAGGTAAGCAGACATGGCACGACATATTGTAACGGAAGACAACGGAAAGACAGTAACGACCAATAAAGGAAGGATTATTCGTAAAGATAAAATTAGAGTAAAGGCATGTACAGAAATTTTATTTTCTTTTTATCGCATTATGCGACAATATAATAGATTTGAATAACAAAAAATATGTGCTTGAGGAAACTAACCCAGTATACATTTATACAAATTTTTATTTTTTATATCATATTTCAAATTTATCAAACATACTTGCGCCCTATGAAGACATAATGAGATCTTCTTATAATTTAGAAAAACAGCCCGAAACAATGTTAGTTAATAAAATTGAAACTTAAAAAAATCAACTTATACCAAATATCTACAAGCCTAAAAGATCACTTACCTTTCTTAGTTCTGCACTAAAATTTATAACTGGTATACCAGATCATGACGATCTTATCGAAACGAAAACGTCAATTAATATGCTTATAGAAAGTAATAACAAACAAAAGAGATAAATGAGAATTTAATCATAGCAGAAATTTATAAAGAATTGCAAACAAATACTATTTGCGAAAATTAAAAGTGTTTACTCTGGCACCCTTAATTTGAATGATGTACATGAATTAATTAACCATGAGGAGTTGGATCATCCATTAATTAACATATTGGAATATTCTGATATCCATATTTGTTACCTTGAACAGGCTATACATATTTACAATTTACAAACATCCAACACTCAAACCTAAATGGACACTATTTAATGTATACCCTTTAGGTATGGTAAAATTCATTTAGATCCTAAGATAGCAAAATGTAACAATTTTCAAATAATTTCAAAATGCAAAATTTTTTTTAAGTAATTTTATTTGTAAATCTGAACCCTCTAATATTATATGTGTACTATCAAAATATTAAACGATAAATGAAACAATTCATGAAAATAACGCTCCACTCCAAATATAAGAAAATGTTCACATCTTGACAGATTATGAGCATTCTTGAAATAATATATGTATATATTCTATATTTAGCCTTAAATTGATTAATTTTTGGAGTCCACAAAGATTGATGGCATTACATATTAGAACCATCAACAACAACTCAGAGAAATCCTACACAACCAGCACAACTATAAGTTCAGCAACATACAAGAACTTTTCCTTTTTTTTTTTTTGCGGGTGAGAGGATGGAAAATGCCTTCCGCATCATCGGTGCTATCGTCGCAGCAGCGGTATGTCCCACTTGCAGGTCACTAAAAACCCCCCCTTGGCATTACTTCAGGGTGGCGTTCCATTTTCCTCATTGAGAGATTTCCGCCTGCGTCCAGGTCCCGCTTTTTGATACGTAGCAAGAGTGCTGCGTATTTCTGGATAATCCCCCAGTTTGCTTCGCTCATCTAAGGCGGTGCGTTCTCCTTGCCAGCGATCACATTCGAAGAATGTGTGTTCAGCGTCATCTTCTGTCGCGTCGTTGTATAGGCATGACGGTTCTTCGACTTTTCCCATTCTGTAGAGGTACTTTTTGAAGTATCCGTGGCCGGATAACAGCTGGGTTGTGTAAAAGTCTACTTCTCCGAATTTACGGCTTGTCCATAAATCTAGATCTTTTATCAGCCTGGCCGTCCATCTGCCGCAACTTTCATTCTCCCATTTTTTTTGCCATGATATTATCATATCTTTCCTTATTTGTTGTATTGCGCTCTTGTTATTGCCGGTTGATTTCTTTAGCTCCCACAGCCTTTTCCCTTCATATGCTAGAAGGTCGATTAGAGCATTGCCGCTTATAACTAATATTGCGTCGCCGGATACTGTTCTGTAGGCTGATGCAACTCTGAGGGCTGCGGTGCGATACACTCTGGCCACTGATTGTCGCCGACAATAGGAGCTTTCTCTTTTCTTGGCTGGGACCTCCTATGTTAGTCATTAATCGGCTCAGTTGAGAAGTGATTTTCGCTGCCTTACCTGCGGCGTGCTGGATTTGTACCGTGCGTGCTTATTTCGAGAGGTATGTGCTTTTTTGTTATTAGTAGTAGCTCTGTTTTCTCCGTTGCGAGCTGGAGGTTGTGTGTGTCGAGCTATGTTTGCGTCCGTATCATGACCTGGTTCAGCTTTCTCCGCGTTTCTTCTGTATCCCTTGCTGTGATTACTACTGCAATGTCATCCGCATAGCCAATTAGATACAATTCATCTGGCATTTCTAGTTTTAGTTACACAGGTCTGGGCCTAGAATGGATCCTTGTGCTACTCCTGACGTGACCGCTATCTGTCGTGATCCCTCCTTAGCTCCGCACCACAGCCCTGAGGTAGTCGGGAATCTTGAAGCTTTTCTCGAGGGCGTCAATCATATCTACCCATCTAGCGCTGCTGAAGGCGTTTCGGACATCTAGAGCCGCCAGCAACACTATTCTTTTGAATTTGTGCCATCTACGCTGTGCAGCTTCTACGCTTTTTATGACGCATTTTATAGCTCCTATAGTTGATCTGCCGGGTCTAAAGCCATATTGTCTAGGGGACAGTCCTCCAGTTTTGTTGATAGCCGCTTCAAGTCTGGGTTTAAGCAGAGTTTCGTATAGCTCTTGGGCGCTCTGCAGCGATAATTTTGAGGACTTCTGCTGGAATCCCGAACGGGCCGGGTGATTTGTTGGCCTTAAGCTTGGCAGTGGCTAGTTGTAGTAGTTAGATCAGGTGGCTTTGCTCAAGCGAGTCAGCGACGCTGAAGATAGCCTAAGTAAATTTCACACTTAACCTAAACAAAAAATAAAATTCCTGCATTATAAACACAACAAACAGAACTCCATAACGAAAAACTGATAAGTATAACAAAACTATTTTTGCTCTAGCAAGATAACAGATATCGAATTACAACAAAGAAGTTGCATTCAGATAACAGCAGCCGCATTCCACGAGTATAAATAGCACTAAGATTATAAAATGTAGTCAGTAAGAAATTATGAATAAGAAAGGCAACACGAAAATAAGTGTACTGCCCAAATAAATATAATCTCTTTTACTCGCGACAAACAACAGTTTGTTAACTAGTGCCGAGTTTCTTCATCACTATTTTATACCGTAGCCCCCAGGAGTTTCTTTTTATATCCTCCCGTAGTTCCTCCCATTTTTTCTTTTTACTGTCGTCGATGGCGTGCTTCAGCTCCTTTTTTGCTGCTTTGTATTTCTAGGCCTCTTGGGGTGCGGCTCCTCTGCGCCTGGATCTCGTGTAGGATCTGCGAAGGCGGAGGCATGCGCGTGTGAGTATATTGGCGATATTTTCAGTCCACCAATAAACTGCTGCTTTACGTTTGCTGTGGGAAGTCTTGGGTATTGATTTTTGGCAGGCTTTGGTTATATTAAGCATTGTGTGCTCGACATTTTTTCTTGCTATAAGGGAGGAGTCGCTAGATGGGTTCTGCTCGTCTATTGCGGCGATTAATTTCGATATGTCTAGTTTCGAAATATTCCACTTTCGTGTTGGTAAGCGTTTCTTCCAGTGTCAATCATGAAAGAGATGTAGTGATGATCGCTGCCAGTGTTTTATTTATTGAGCCTGCCATGCGTTCTGTTGATAGGGTGATGTCTGGTGTAGTTTCCTCGCATCTCGGTCTTCTGAACGTGGTTGCATTTCCCGTACTGAGCACTATTTACGAGACCTAGCCGCGCAGCCATTTCTAAAATTCGCTTTCTTCTCGAGTCAGTGTTTGGCATGCCCCACTCTACGGCCCTTGAGTTTAGGTCTCCGGCGATAATCAATTGGCCTTCTATGGTCCTGGCTGTGTTCTCTATATTGTCGAGCTTTTCTTGGAATTCTATACTATCGCTTGGCGTCAAGTAGCAGCTAATTACTGTAAAAAGGTCGCACTTGGCCCAGACGAAACCGTTTCCGTTCCCATTGCTCACAGTGGTGGCGTTACTCCCTGGTGGTAACCATATAGCGGCCCTTGAGCTGTTATCTTCTAGCCATGTACATCACTCTTTCTTTTTGTATTGCTCGCTTATGTTGATTATCTCGTAGTCGTTCTCCATCACCATTTGCGAGAGTAGTGCGTCAGCGGCCTTACATCTATGCATGTTGGCTTGTAGGATCTTCATATGTTTCGGTAGTTCCTATATACCGTGCATTTTGCGGAGCCCGGGATGTGATCGGCTTTTTCGTGCTTAGCCTCTTCGCAAAGGCAGCATGATGGAGGCTTTGTGCACCCTTTCAATTTGTGCCCTGGTAGGCCGCATTTTATGCAAACACCTTGTTCTCTTCTATCGGGCCCTTTGCACTCCCAGGTTAAGTGCCCTGTTCCGAAGCAGCGGAAGCACCTTTTGGGGGTTTCTTTTAGCCGCAGTCTGCAATTAACCAAGCCAATTTTGATGCGTGCCTGTCGCATCAATGTGTCTGCCCTATCCTGGTCCAGCGATATGTATGCCCTTACCTGCTCTCTTGTGTTAGGAGCTAAGTCTTCAGTGGCGTCCTGTAGCGCTTCTTTGACAGCCACTGCTACTTCCTCTTTTGTTGTGACCGAGTCGAGGTCTCTGATATTTATGGTAGCCTTAGTTTTATGGTCGGCCACAGTTGCAGTCTCTTTAAGAGTGGACTTAAGTGCCTCGAAGAAGCTGGCCTTTGTGGACTGTCCCTTCTCCAGCTCTAGAAATAGAGCCCCGGCTCTTGTTTTGCGGGTCCCCCTTGACCTCGGCTTCTTTAAGATCTACCTTACTACGGATGTTCTTGAGGACTTCCGTGTAACTATTTTCTTCTGCTGGTTTTATTATAACGGCCTCTGTTTGTCGTTTAAGCCTATTATTTCCTTTCTGACTTGCAGCTGTGTTGTTGGCTTGTTGCCTCTTGTTTGCGTTTTTGGGCGCTTCTTCACTCGTTCCATCGTTTACGTGGGTCTTTCCGGTTTTTTAGGCAAAACTTTTTGCCACTGGCCGTCGTTTTCGTTTCGTGGTCGCACTGTTTCTCGCGGCTAGAAAGGGCTTGTCGCACGGCGCTTCGAGGTTGCTGACTCGGGGGTCGTGATGCGTCTGCTTAAATGTGCTCGCCTTTTTTCGTTCTATGCAGTGAGCTAGTTTCTGAGGTAGCTCTTTATGACGTGAAAGAGTTTGTCTAGCTGTGCCGTTCCATTCTTAACGTCCATGCTGACGTTCTTCCTTCCACTTTACTAGGGATTCCTCTTCTGCTCGTCTCATTTGGGTGATATACTCTTGTTTCGACGAGTTTTGAGTTCCTTCTTTAGTGGCAGCTGGGGTGCTCTTCACTTCTCCTTGTTTGGCCGGTGCTGCTTGTGTGATCGGAGGTTTTTCGTCGTTTTCTGTTCCCTCGTCGCTTTGTTGTCTCCCTCTCTTGATTAGGTTCTCCCCCGATGCAACCCCGGTGGGGGTTGTGGACGCTTATTTTAAGGCGGCGTCTACTCGCCTCTTCGCGGGAGGTTCATTAGGCGCGTGAGGCGTTTTGAGTCAGGCCCTCCTCTCCTGCAGCTTTTGGTCGGGGCTGCGTATTACTATTCGCAGCTAACCTACTTAGCGTAGGCCGTCCACTATCCGCCAACTGTGACCCTGGTAGTAGCCTGAGCTCAGCCTTACCAAGAACTTTTACTTTCTTTGTACACACTTACTATATAATAGGATTTCTTACCTTCGTAGCTAAATCATTAAATGTTTAATATGAAAACTGTAAAGGATTCGAAAACAATATCTAAGCTGTCCTTGAATCGGCACAAGTGTAAAAAATAATAACATCGCTAACTGGGGCTGAAAATTTTATTGACATTGCAGATATTGCAAGACGCCAATATTTTTCAGTGCTAATAGATGAAAGCACTGACTTATCAATGAATAAAAGATAGCGGTGATAATAAGTGTGGCTTATTAGTGTAAGGATTGATTTTTGGAATTTGCACCCATTGTCGGCTCTTCGTCTAATGATATTTTCAACGCCGTTCTCAAATTTTTGAAGCACCATAACATCATTATTAATAATTTGTTGGGGTCGTTGCAGTTGTCTGCAATGATGTAATAATGATGTAATGATGGGCATTCATAATGAATTTCAAGAAAAACTTAAAGAATTTTGCCGAAAAATGTTTGCCAATGGCGATGAAGTCCATTTCTGTCACAGCACAAGCAGAAAAGCTGATTTTGTACAATATCGACAAACGATTGGAAGCGAAGTTCATGTCATTTTACGATATAGTCCGATACGATTGATCTCGCCAGGTAAAACCTGCACCCCTATTCATTTTAATTTTATTGTGCACTATTATGTCTATACAAATTTTTAGATGGTAGTTATTTTTATTTGTTGTCCTGGCGTATGCCGAGGTAGATAGATAGATTAGGAACCAGTATAAACACCATCAACAATGTCAGCATAGAAATCCAACGCAGGATAACTCTTGTCAACAGGTGCTGTTTTGGACTGAGTAGGCAATTAAGAAGTAAAGTCCTCTCTCGACGAAACCAAACTCTATAAGTCACTCATTATTCCCGTCCTGCTATATGATGCAGAGGCTTGGATGATGACAACAACTGATGAACAGTCGACGTTGCGAGTTTTAGAAAGAAAGGTTCTGTGAAAGATTTATGGTCCTTCGCGCATTGGCCAGGGCGAATATTGCATTGGATGGAACGATGAGCTGTATGAGATATACGACGACATTGACATAGTGCAGCGAATTAAAAGACAGCGGCTACGCTGGCTAGGTCATGTTGTCCGAATAGACAAAAACACTCCAGCTCTGAAAGTATTGAAAGAGGAACACCTCCACTCCGTTGGAAGGACCAGGTAGAGAAGGGCCTCGCTTCGCTTGGAATATCCAATTGGCGCCACGTAGGGAAAAGAAGAAACGACTGGCGCGCTGTTGTTAACTCGGCTATAATCGCATAAGCGGTGTCTGCGACAATAAAGAAGAAGAAGAAGAAGAGATATTTTTGTTCAGTATTGTTTGACATTTCAACATGGCAAGACTTACGCCTAAACAAGGTTAACAAATCGTTCGACTTTATTATGAAAACTCACGTTCTGAATATGTCTCGCACGCTTCGCTCAACTTATGGTGAATATAATCGGCCAACTGAGCGTATTCGCATTCTTTATTGGATAATATTCGACTGAATAGACCACGTCCAGCACGCAGTGAAGGGAATATAACAGCCGTAGCTGAAAGTGTACACCAAGACCGTAGAGAGTTGATTCGGCACCGTTGGCAGCAACTCGGACTGTCGTATTGAACAACTTGGCGCATTTTACGTCGAGATCTTTAATTGAAATGGCGAAAGCGAAATACAGCTTGTGCAGAAACTGAAGCCACTCAAACTTCTCAATCGGCATCGCATTGTTCTATGAGCACTAGAAAAGTTCCTGAAGATTCGACGTTTTCAGACCTAATTTTTTGAAACGTTGAGACCCATTTCTGACTCAATGGGTATATAAATAAGTTAAATTTGCGGATTTGGGACGAAAAGCAACCAGAAGAGATTCAAGAACTGCAATTTCACCCAGAAAAAAAACAGTTTGAAGTGGTTTGTGGGCCGGTGGAATCAGATTTTTGTACAAACGCATAGCGTCATGTTTTGTCATGGTTTATAAAATAATGATATCTGTGCATTCTATTAATACATACGTATAGAAATAGGTTTTCTATTTTTGCTTGTGTTAATAAATTGTTTAAAATAAAATTTCATATTATACACATTTAATTCGAGGTTTATCTATTTCGACACTCTCAACTACATTTTTGCAAATCTTTTGGACCGTACCATATTAAGCACAACTAAAAATTTGCAAATTCCATCCCCTATTCTATAACTCGATTCATAAAAAAATTTACTCGAATTCGGATTTTTTATATTCTGATGATTTTCGGATTTTCAAGCCAATTTTCGAATAAAATATTCGTTAGCTTTTGAGTTGTAGAAAGCATAAAAGAAAATTGTACTTACTTGGAATCGATCTTCAGTAGTCGATTAAGAATCGATTCTTGACATTCGAAAAATGGATTATTTTACGAGAAAACTCAATTCTCGAGTAGAATCGGAATCGAGTTTACCATCCCTACCGGCAGCCATCGCGTGCACATATAATAACCTCCGCACAATAACCACCACAAAAACAATGATTTTTTTTCATGTTATTTACATGGAAAACAGAAAATTTGAAAGAGGCACCTCTTAATATCAATATTAAGAGCTCAACTTTTGAGTGACTTTTTTCACATTTTCGAAAGGTTTTAGCCTGTTTTTCAGTTGAAAAAAAATGTTGCCTCAGAATGACACACCCTAATGTATATGTATATATATTTAATGCCTTTAACGGAAATGTACCCTGCTAACCATGAGCGGTTAAAAACCAGTGATTATTATTACCTACTGTAATGTGGGTAGATTGCCGTAAACCGCGTGAAGATTCTACCCACTTTTCGTACGCACGTACGTATACGAGTACATGTGATCATACCAGTACATCTCTGTTGCGCTAATTCAGCAGTGGCATATAAAAAAGGTATATCTGTCCTGCTCTAATATCTCCAATCTACGGCTGATGCAGGGTTGCATTTTCTCTCTCCTAATTTAGAATATTTTTAAGATTCTAAACATTTTAAATTTAAATTTTTTTTATTTTTCTTTATTAATAAACATTTTTTACAGAATTACAAACATGAACATATGTTCAATAAAAAAAATTTTAATATCTGAAAAAACAACAAAATATATTAAATACAAATAGAATTTGCTCTGAAAGCAAAAATTAATTAAATAAAAATAGTGATAAAATCTGAAAAGAAAGAATACACCCACCTCTTTTTTACACGGTAGATACGATCCTCAGAAATCCGTATAAAAAAGAGGCGTTTCCATGACATCTGAAAACCGTGTAAGATGAAATTAAGAACTACATTTACTTGTAAATACCGTGTAAAAAATGTTGAAAACTATAAAATTTCGCTTATTCATACAAATTGTATGTTCATATGGCATTTTATTGAACATTAAAACTTAAAATACATAATTCATACAGGTGAAAAATTGGTAGAGCAAGCAAAAAACAAAAGAAATCTGTTAATCCAGAATTAAGAACAGAAAAATTAGAATAGAAATAAGGAAACAATATTGACATAGCTACATAATTATTCGTCGCTACTTGATAACAAGCGCAATTGTAGGCGACAAACTGGACTAAAGTCGGTATCATCGCAGGAGATATCCATTTCAGCAATGTAAATATCATGCCAACGAAATGTGTAGGTAAGAGTTATCGAATAAGGGGATTTCCCAATTACTACTATGTATGTTCATTTCAACAATGCTAAGTGTGGTAAAAACAAACATAATTACAATACCGTGCCTTTCAACCGTATAATTTGAAATTTGTGTAAGAAGAAACCGTTTAAAAAAGAGTTGGGTGTAATTAAATAAAAATAATAATAACATCTGAAAAAAAATGTAAATATTATTTGATCATTTAAAATATAAAACAAACATTTGTTTTCATATATTACATACATATATTGGATTGTGCAGGCCGCCTTAAACGCATAAAATACATATGTACATTTGTATGCATTTATTTTTGCGTTTTATATTGGACTGCGCAGTTCAATTTCAAAGGACACACACTTTTTCCACATACTTACTTAACAATTGATATTTGATGCTTCTGATGATATTGCTGCAGCTGCTATTTCCAATTCATTCTGATTTCCAATGCTATAAAAACAAATGAAGTAATTATTTGCAAATTATTTAAAGAAAAAAATCACATAAAAATCATACTTACCTTCTTGTTGTACGAGCCTCTTTTACGATGGTACGATCACGAATGATATGTGTCTTTCAATAGTTTATGTATTACCCTTTTTGGAATTTTCTTTTGGCACTATTGACAATTATGTTTTCTCCTTCGCACTCATTCAAATAAATCAAGAAATGAAAGAAACTTTTTTTCATCGCATTTTGGTAAACAAAAAATAACTCAAAAATGTGCGTTTGTGTTAGTGCATAGAGAAAAAATGTGTAGTTGTATTGAAATATTTGACAAAAAGGGTAGCCGTGGTTGGCAGGGTACATATTCCCCAACATTAATGTGATAGATATCAGCCCTATACTCATGTCCTCACAAAAATCACCATCCTCACTATTGTGATTTTGCTATTTGTGAGGTTTTTCTTATGCTGAAGTGAATTCAAAAACTCAATGAAAACTGAATAGAGGAACTGTTTTTTGTTTGTGGGGCTGTTGTTCAGGAGCAGGAGGAAGTGGTAAAAAATAGGCAAATCCTAAAAGGTCTGCGGGACAAGAGCGATCCTTTTAACTTGCAAGGCTTTTCATTTATTCAAACTTTTAGATTTCCAAAAACGTTATGTCAAGTCCTTATTGAAGAATTAATGCCACATGATACGCAAAAGTCGAGCATTCATTTTACTTAACGATTTCTGGCCTGTTTATATTTTAAGGGAATAGTTATCTATTTTCAATGAGCCAATCTTCTGTTTCTAGAGCTCTCAACTTCATTTCCAAATTAATTGTTAATGTTAAGGGCAAGGAAGTATATTTTCCTTACACTGCACAGGAGATTTCAGACATAAAGAAGGGTAAATTACAAAGTACTTTTAAATAACATAATTTTGTTTTTTTTTTTTTAAGTTTTTTACCCCTGCCGTTGTTCGTTTTGCTCAGCGGCTTTTTGTTGCTCTTCTCATCTCTCCCGTGCCATTTGCAACAACACACCCGTCAACTGCTCGTTCCGCTCTACACATTTTTTTTAGAGCTAAAGAGCAATGGCCTCGTTCTCTCGTATTTCGCGTGCTTCCATTTTTTCAGCACTGCTTCAAGCATTTTTGCTGCTATTGATCTGGGGGCTTCAGAAAGGATTGTAGTGAAAGTTAATGGGGTGAGACAGGAATGGGCACATTTTTAGCCTGCAAAGTTTGCAAAGTGCGCACGAGAGCTAGATGAGGGAAATATCAGTTTACGGAGGGAAGGGCATAAAATGTTGCGAAAAAAATCAATTACATTCCTCCGTAACTTAATGTTCATCGCAGAATGATTGCAGCAATACTGACATTGTACATAAATTTAAGACCGGAAGATTCATATCGGAATTGTACAGTTGTGTGAACAAAAAGAGGTAAGCATAATTTGCAGGTTTTAGAGTTTCGCATTAATATTGGTTTTTATTTACCTTTGCATGGTGGAAAATTGTAATCACTGTTAGGTAAAAATTATGTAAGTTATACTTGTATCTAAAAACAATTTTATTTAATAAGAAAACAGCACATTTTAAAACTTCACAGCACCTATGGTTGTTCCTATTTTGTTCACACCACTGTACATGAGATGGAACAGTTAATGGTGGTGATGCCAGTTGTAAAAATTCATTTTAGCTACAATTGGGAAAACTTTTCCCAAGTTGTGAGCTTTTTTACGTACATATGCAAGGCACTTTTATATATCTGCATATATAAAAAAAATATACTTGTGACCATAATATATATTTTGTTTAAACATATTGCAGTTCCATTTAATGAAAACGGTTATATAAATATATATTAAATATATATATATATTAGGGCGGGTCGATTTAAAAATCGCCCATTGCTCTATGAAAATCATATTCTAGGGATCAAAATAAGAAACTTTGCCGAAGGAACCATACCTCTAAAACGAATTTTGATGTCCCCCAATTTGGGTCGAACCTTTGGGTAGGGGCAAATTTTGAAAAATCCCACTTTGACCCATTTAGAGTGTTCCAATCGAGTCCAAATGTATGACCGACCCCCACTAACTTTGAACGGCCGATCCACTCATGCCAGTGGCACACCCCCTGGAACTCCCCTGGGGGGTTCCCCATACAATCATTTCAAAAACTCACCATTTTTGGCCTTTACATGAAAAAATCAGCTAAATGGCTATGTTTTTTCTTTATTTTTATTTATTTATTTATAATAATATCTATTTTTTCTCTTAAGAAATTTATTTAGTCAGAACATATGTAAATGAAAAAAATTAATTTAAGTGAGTTATAGAAAAGAAACTAAAAAAAATTATTGTTTGAAGTCTTTTTTACTTTCAAGTCTGGGCAATTTCGCACGACTCTCTAATGTCGTCGCCATAACAGCCTCTACATTTTCCGGTATAACCCGTTTGGAAACGCTAGCTAGCAATTGAACATGTCGTTCCGTTTCTTATATGTGTGATGGAATTTTTGGATCATTAAACGGTGGATCATCTTGTTTAAATATTCTTTCAATGTATCGTAGGGAATGCTTCGCGTGAATGGTGGTTCAAATACGATACTTATATCATTCAAATTGATCATTTCCGAATAACTTGTGCAATTAAATTTATATTTAATTTATATTTTATTTAATTTATTGGCTCGTCAACATCGGTTCGATAGCGTAGAATTTTCTTGATGGCACAGTCGCGCTTTTCTTACATATCATCAAACAACATTGATAACAAGATATTTTCCGAATACGCATAATATGAATTATTTTTAATTACTTGATTGACAATTTTGCGTAAACGAGGTTCTAGAAATCGTGACCAACCAATGAACTTGAAAAATAATGCACTGCCGTACACGACAGAGCTGTAATACTTGATATTGAAGTACATTGGCACATAACATTTAATTATAAATTCAACCAGAATTCTTAAATTTGCTTCTGGATTTTCCCTTGTCACATATAATCGCAATAATCTAGCGGCCTTGGTGAGCCACCGAGAATGTACAATTTTCCCTGGTTTGATGTTAGCCAGATCCACCGGAACCACGCCGCTAGAAATTGCATGGGCCATGTAGTATAAGTACTTCGATTCGGTGGAAAATTCTTTTTTTTCTGGAGCAGGGGGCATATTTTGCAACTCAATTTTCTGGAAGCCGTCCACCACCTAAAAATATATAATAATAAAATAATTAAAAATGGTTGACAATTATAATAAATGAGTGATAGCAATAACTTACCGGAAAGGTTTCACAAGTTTCGATTTGACGGCTCAGTTTTCCGGTTGCCGATCTTGGTCCAGTGCTGGTTGATTTATCCAAAGCTTCAAACAAATGCCGAAACGGAAGTTCGTTAAAGTGTAGACGGCAAACAAACCAATGCAATGGTGTTTTTAACAGCAATTCGAATCGTCGTATAATTCCACCGTGTGGGCCAGTGTTTGTTGGCTCACCGTCAGTGCATATTCCAATTAATGTATCCAGTGATATATTTTTATCGTTCAAAAAACCATTTAATTTGGTTGTTTTGTATTCAGCGGTTCAATTCAGAATTGGGTTCTCTCAAAATAACAAGATGAGGTTCTTTTACCATCCTAGTATGATACTTCTCATCAATTTTATCTATCGTTAAAGTATCATCTTTTCTGCCATCGAATGAAAACGCTGACAAATTGGTATCATCTAACCGTTTGCGAAGCACTTCTTGTCTGCATTTCTCTTTTTCTCTGCGAACTTTCGATTTATCCATGATGAGAGGTTTCCCATGCTTATCTTTAATTATAAAATCTTGCAAAAGAGCGGTTCCCAATGCTGATGCTACTCTGTCAGGCACACCAAATCTGTCACATACCAAGGCAAAGTTAAAACAATCGTATCTCTCTGTGTATTGTGAACTTGTGCTTCTATCCATATCTTCTTGAACCGGTGGCGGAGCGTATGTTGAATCATCGGGATCTTGGTATGTTGGCATTGATGACATAGACGTTGCTCCTTGCTCTTCAGTTTCCATCATAAATGCATTCATTGTTAGTCTTCTCTGATTATGTTGATCGTGCATGAACTCTTTGAGGCGTTCGGGAACCCAGCCGCATGCATATGGAGCTGCCTTCAAATCGCATTTACATGTTCCAATGTAAAAAATTGTTTCCAGAGATTTTACATACTCTGTAAATTGTTGGGTGTTGTTTCTTCTCTTGACTTGCTCTTGATACTTGTCAAGCAATTTATTCAATTTATTACATACACTTTTTTTCAGCATTATTTCCGTACCAAGTTTTTCCCAAATTCCAATCAACTTATCTTGTACTTGAATAGTGAATGATTTATAGGAAAACGTTTTTGTTCTGTTTTAGCACGTTTGCTTAAGTTAAAATAATATCTCAAGATATACAGATGGGTTGGTAAATAAGATCAGTCAAATCAGTAGACACACCAAAAACAGTAACATCATGCTTGGGTATATGACTCATTGGGTTTTCGATAGTTGTTGATGTAGTTGTTTCATCTTGCGGTGTAGAGGATGGTGGATTCATTGTAAACTTTTTGATTTGGTTGTTTTATCAAAATATTCAAAGAATTGAGGTTTTTTTCTATAATTGTTCTGTTAAATTAAAAATCTAAGTTGCCTCTGGAAATGTATTGAAATAATAATACGCGCTAAAGAAAGGGAACACATATGAATTTCCAATAATATAAAAAAACATCAAATAAAAATATATTTACGCGGTATGGCATTATTGATTGAGAGTGGCGAAGCACACAAAACGCTAATGGCAGAAACATAGAATTCCGCTTCTCCCTTCGCTACGAGCGGCAAGCGTTTTGCGTGTGCGGTAGAAGCGATGTTGGCTTATCATTCACATTGCGCTCTCATAAGATTCATTTGGGCATATGAGAAACAGTGGTTCATAAACTGAAGTTATTATTAAAATTACTTTTTATTAGGAATTTTAAAGAAGTAACCTGGTTTGAAACTTTTTGATTCGAAAATTATATCTACGTTTGGAAGTAGAATAATGCGTGTTGCTACAGCAAATGAGATTAAACCAAACATAGAATATATTATTTGAAATAAACTAATATAAATACTGTTATAAAGATATATTAAAAAATGATTACTAAAATAAAATATTTATTATACTTTTTGTTATTTGTCTTACATTTTATAAATTTATAGTAGTTACAAATAAACTTAAATTTGTCAGGCAATTTTACAGTTATTACCCACAGTTCAACTTCCCATATATGCGCGCACTCTCATTTGTAAACAAGGTGTGGTAAAATACGTGCTCTCACTTCTCTCTTCATGTTTGCCCGCGATAATCCCCTCATCAAGCCCTCAAAATGTGCACTCGTGCCCGAACGGGCAAAATGCCACTGAGGGCTAATATGCCCACCCCTGGGGTAGGAGAAGGTAGGATGGGAAGAGAAAGGGATAAATTAAGAGAAGATAAGATAAGAGGTGATGAAGTGGAAAGTGATGGTGAGGAAGGTAAAGTGGGGGTACATATAGCAGGAGAAGCTGAACTAGATATTGCTGTTTGGGATGGAGCTGGCGATGGAACAGGAGCTGGAACTGGAGAAGGAGCTGCAGATGACGCTGGAGCTGGAGCAGGGACTGGGTCCTTTATTATATACAACGGCGGCAATACCTGTAAGTATGAAATGGGACCATTGCCTCTTATAAGGGTTATATATAAGGGTTTATCATTGAACAGGAAATATGCGCGTGGGCCTTAACTTTTCGCGCTCTGCAACGCAACTGGTGTTTCTAGTGCTTTAACGACTGTTTGTGGAAAAAAAACATATTAGTTTTTGATGAAACACACAAAAACACTTTTAAACTTATTTTTTTCATTCGTTTGCTGTGCGTGTTTAAGGTTTCTGCCAACTCCGACCGCAACATTTACAGTCATTGTGGGTAGGTCGGAGTTAGCTTCCCTCGTTGTAACTCAGGATGCTGCTGACAGAACATTACGTAATGCTTCAGCTACACTTACGTTCTTCTTTCGAATTTTGATTTCCTAAAAATTCATTAAATTATTATACTTATTTCCGCCAAATTTAATAAATTTACAAAATGACCTACGTTTCTTGGGTGTCCGTTACTTTCACTTCTTATATAAAACAACTGATTCACAGCAAAATGCTTTTCACCTCATGTTGTCAATTTATTGTGCTTTTTTTGTGAGATTTAAGCAATAATAACCTCACAACAAACCTCACAAATCAGTTTTGAGGTTTTGTCAAAATAGGGCTGTTTATTTTGCAGGCAAATATGAATTGTACGGAACGGCATAACAGTTATCTAAAGTCTCCTCTAATATCAACGGAAACATAATTATACGTAGTCTGTACAACGGATAACCAGGAATGAAGGGATGTTCAACTTATTCCAGTGTGAGAGCGCTTCAAAATTAGCGTTTTTTATAACATTTTCTATTATGGCCAGATTGAACAAAATAACAATTTTTGGGCATTTAACAACCCAACACCCAACATTTAGAACGAATAAAAATTACTAAATAGGAGTTATTTATTATATGGAGAAACTATGTATTTAAATCTTTTTAAAAAATATTAGAACAACTGACTTTTGTCCTCTTAATACCCAATAAAAGGATTTAAGCTTGTTAGCTCTCAATCATTAAATGTTTTTAATCATTTTCCACTGAAAATAATACTATGATGCTTCGAATTACAAAACGTTTCATCAAATACCTTTAAATTTCACAAATTGATTTAATTTTCATTGTTTTACATTTTTCGATTAACTGTCAAAGTTCAATAGGTTTTTGGTTTGGTTTTGAGTTGGACATCTCTTTATCTCTGGGATAACCTTTAAGTGATTGTTTCGTTGATCATACAAAATCATTTGGAAATTCTTTTGAACATGTTTCATCAGAGATAAAGAAATGCCCAACTCTCCTCTGGCGAGAAAACATTGTAAATATTTAATATTAATTGTTATCTGGGCACTCTAATTTTGCATATCCACCACGGCATTACTCGCTACAGAGAACGTATATTATAGAGAAGGTTCACGACGCCGAGAATTTAGGGATATTTCAATTTTGGGATATGACCTGTTTTGGATGAGTGCATTTCACCACAGAAAATTATTAGCGCATTTCACCACTTAACATCAGGGGCACGACAATAACAGAACTGAGTAGTTATTAGAGCCAATAGGAAAAAATATGTTAATTTCAATGTTTAGAAATGTACGCTTACAGATTCTCTTTTCTACTATGCGCAAACGATGCTGCATATAATTTATAGGTCGGTATACATACATATGTACATATATTTGTTATGAAAGCACATAAATGTGTACATACATATGTATGTATGTATATATTTTAAGATTGAGCTATTTTATGATGAATTGCATAAAATCTTTGCAAATATATAATTCAATAAGATTTGTATTACTACCTAAATATGCATTTTATATAGGTTTGGTACGACATACATATGTATATTTATATACTTAAATAAATATTTGCTTTGGTCATTAAACTTTTCGATATCATGTTAAAAGACCAAGCGGTCGCACATTTGTCCATATATAATTATGTGTGCATGTAAACAAATGTGACAAACCATACGCATAATGTTTGTAAATTTGTCTACATGCAACATATGTATGGAAATATGTACACTCAATGCTTCATGCGAAATCTACGTTGACGCGGACAACCAATGGCGAAGCTCATATTTTTTGCTTTCATGTCAAAGAATCAATGTGTCGAAAGAATGACGCGACGACAAAGCTTCACAACATTGTGTTGTTGGTAGAAAATCCGAGCTGTGCTGAAAACACAAACGAGCGATCGCCAATTGCCACTGCTTCCCTTGCCGCTGTACCAGTTTCGCTAACAAACCAACGTAGATATGTATGTTTGTGTGTGAGCTTGCATACATATCGACGCAGAATTTTGCAAGCCGCGTAACAATATTTTGTACATTCCTTGACAAATACAGTCAATCCCGGTTATGTGCCACATTCAAAGATACAGATTTTTGTGGTTTGTTAAAAAAAATTTTATATGGCACATATGCGAGTGCGGATACTGAAGCGAGTAGTACATAAAACAATAATTTCTATGTATTTAAAAAAACCAACCGTGAGATGCAGCAAGATATAGGCAGTTAAGAGGGATGATTCCCATATAAGCGGAGTACTACTTAACCGGGATCCACTGTACACATAAATCAGAGGAATATTGAATATTTGATATATTTTGGCACATTTCTTGACTTGAAAATCGACAAATAAACTATGTTGTCAATTTTATTCTATACTTATATTTGCGAGGTTGTCTTTTTTCTTCTCATACAAATATCAGAAATTGTTCAGTTTATGATTTTTAGCTTTTGCCATCGTCGCGAAAAGACGCTTGTGGGCAAAGCCATGATCGGGGAGATGTAATGGTATTTGTTTTTATGAATGAAGCAAGTTTGCCTGTTGAAAGTGCGCTTGCGTTCATGAATGAAAATATTGTTGTTGTGTGTTTTTCTACAAATTTGGGCATCGACTTGGCTGCCATATTGACTTGTGACGCTGCTGATGCTACTTGAAACCATTGTTGTTTTTGTAGAGCAATATTCGTAGTTTTTGCGGGTGACATATCTACATGTGAACGTATGTATAAGTATGTATGTTGTGTATGCATTATTTGTGTGGGAATGTCATGCGCACATATTTACATGTGTACTCATATTTGTATGTTGGTTGGTATACATTATTTGTTCGGCAATGTCGTACACATATGCATGTACATATATACATATGGAGCACTTTTTACTGATAAATGACATTACTATTTGAATTTGAATTGTACTTATGTACATATGTACATACATACATATGTGCATATGTAATTATGCGCTGATATGTAGATGCGTATGAAAATTAAATGACATACATATTATTGTAATATGTATATTAAGTTTTTATGATATTATGATAGTATCTCATATACATATTCATACATATGTATATTATATTTACAAACATATTCATATACATATGAAATTATAATATATTCTCAAACATAAGAAATATTTCAATAAATAACTCTTAATTGCACATTAACTACAAATATTGTTTTGAAAATAGCATAATTTAATTAGAATGACATAAATTATGCATACATATATTCATTGAAATACGCAAAATGATAATCACATCAATTAACATGATGGCATATGAGCATATAAAAATATAAGCAAAAGGCCAACATACGTTTGTAATAGCAATGCATGTTTCTGAGCATAATTTTCATTAAATGCTCAGCTCTGTTCACGCGCCACTGTTAAGATTTCTCCTTCTTAGCTAGCCGTGGTGAAATGCACTCATCGCATTTTGTTAGCTTTTGACAGTTTACACGCCTGTCCGTTGTTGGACCTTCTCTATAATATACGTTCTCTGCTCGTTATTCTAATTCCTCATTTCCCTCTATCCTTATATCTATTCATACATACATATGAGAACAATTAAGCTTAGCGTTGCCTAAGCCTAGCATCATAGTTATAGTTTTTTATATTCGCTACCTGCAGACGCACTGCATTTCACCTGGTAAACCACCAGCCACGTAACTTTCTATTCGTTGTTTTATA
Organism: Bactrocera tryoni; assembly: GCF_016617805.1. Taxonomy (NCBI): domain Eukaryota; kingdom Metazoa; phylum Arthropoda; class Insecta; order Diptera; family Tephritidae; genus Bactrocera; species Bactrocera tryoni. The sequence continues at coordinate 40,389,431 of NC_052500.1, read as the reverse complement.
TATATTTATATTAATAAATATTTTGTAAATGTATATCGTCTTTGTTTTATATCGCGATTCGAAGCTATCAAAAAAGCTTGGTAGCTCAACATTTTGGTGACCCCGACGTGATAGCTGTGTGTGTTTATTGGTGATATACTAAAACTTAATATTAACTATTAGTTCGTGCGCCACCGTGCTAGTGTAAAATTAGTGGACATATCTTACAGTGAACAATCGATAAATCAAACTCGTGGCTTAAAACCTATTCGATTTGCGGCAAAATAGTGGCGTAATTTCTAGAAAGCGCTACTACGGTAAATTTAGATATTTAAGCGAAAACATTTCTAACGTTACTTAAAACCGTAAGCACCGCTTATCTTCTTCAACGGTTCAGTACGGTTATCCGCTATAAGTACGGTGACCATATTTTCAAAATGAAAATGCAGTACACCTTTTTGAACCCTCATTTTATAAAAAACAAAAAACAGATACATTAGCTTATGTTCATTTATTTTGAGAAATACATGCACATATGTTTTTTTCATTTACATTATACATAAATAAAAATTATAAAAAAGTCTTCAAACATAACAGAAGCCTTCGTGACTAGATAGTAAATAATAATTTACACAGTTTATACATACTCTTCAGCGGAATGTATTTTTTTAATCAAATCAAAATTATTTTTTAAATACTCTTTGAATTTCTTCAAAATGTTTGAAAATTTCCAACCACCTGTTTTGAACATTGGTTTCATTTTCGTTCCACTCATTAAACTTGCTAGGTGTTGCATAACTTTTAACGCAAGAAAATTCATCAAATAATTCGTTATCTTTTATATTGATACCATTTCTTTTTTCTAAAATATATGAAAAACTGGCCTCCACTTCATTCCATGACGGTACTCTCTGGAGTATTATCCATTTTAAAACCTGAACTTCTATGAATGCATTGTCCCACAGGCTTAGGTAGTCAACACAATTGATATAAAAGTTTTTTGTGCATGTTGAATTGATTTACATCAATTAAACCTTTCTGTTGTAATACTGTAATAGAGTTTTTAACTTCTAATGGTATAATGGTACAAAGTTTTCTTCTTTACGTGAAATAACTTTGTTTTTTAGTTCATTTATGAGGAAAGCTGTTTCTATCATTGAAATTGTTTGCGACTCAATTTTTAAAATATAGCTGTGAAAGAGACATGCTTGGTAATGCCCGAATAAAAGCCAAACTTCAGCGCAAGGATTTTCAAAAAATTGTTTTAAGACAGTTGGACACTTTGGTTGTAACAAAAAATATTTTTTGAGAGGATCGAAAAGTTTCAGAATCCTCTCTATTGATGGCTTCAAAGTGAGCCACCTAGTTTTACTAACTCACATTAGTTTACAATATTCGAAGTTTAAGTTTTCACAAATATCTTTAAATTCTGCCACACGGACTGTGTAAATATAAAAGAAAGAGTAGATCTTTACAACAATGACTTCGATGTCAATTGGAAGACATTCCACAGAACATTGTATGCAATTATTTAAAATGTGGGCAGCCCAATTAATTCCAATCAATGTTTTACCAGTGGCCTGTTGAAGTTTTGTGAAAATGTTGTTTTTACCCCGCCTGGATGCACCACCAAAATTTGCGTTCGTATTGTCTGCACATAAAGCTAGCAATTTTCTTTCCAATTTAAATTTGTTTAACAGCCTTAGAATATATTCACTCAATATGTCAGACGTTTCGCCAGGAATCTCATCAACTTCCAGAATTTTTACTTGAATTCCTTTGCATTGAGTGAAGTATCGAACAAGAGTTGGACATATTTTTGTACTTCCATGGTTTGAGCTGTCAGAATATAATGAAATGAAATGTACCCCTTCTAAATCCTTCTCCAATTCCTTAATGGCGTTGGGTGCAAGCACATTGCAAATAATGGCTTCGCACTTGGTGCGTGCGCATGAATATTTTTCATCAAAACAGTTTTTGATAAGTTTATTTGTGCAATCATTTGAGCGAAAAGAATAGTTGTGTTGAATCGTATGGTACGCCCATGTTCCTTCTGTGATGCATGTCACTTTTCGACAATCATCAAGCGATTTAGATAAGTAAAATGCAGAAATGGTTTTACTACTGGTTGCAGAAATATCAGCGCGTTTGTGTTTATTAGTCTTTAAATGTTGCAGGATATCCAGTTTGCCGCTATATGCAATGTTGCTTCTATTAAGAAGTTGAATTCTTTTCGAAGTTCTGTATTAGAAAACGCACTTTCTCCTGGGCGCCATTAAGCTAATAAACAATTACATGAATTTGATAAGTCCACAGTTACAAAGGCATTTTTATTTCAACAAATTTACCTGAAATGAAAGTCCAGCTACATAAAATTTGTGCAGATTGCATGTGCTTGAAGCCAGCTTTAAATGAAGTATTGCCAATTTCTTTTTAGTTGTGGGATTTCCATGATAAGTTTTCAATAAACAGCTGCTTTTGATTACGTTTTGCATGCATCGCATTGCTAACCATAGTCACCACACCAACGTAGTGCATTCAAATTTTGGCCTTGCCATAATTTCGTAATAATGAATATATTTTTGCAAGCGAGATGAGAAAACGAAAATACTTAAATGGCACTTTAAAGTGAGGAGCAATTTATCCGACAAGTTAGTACAGGCAACTTACTTGCTTAGAAACGACCTTAAGAGTGTTAGCAGGTTTAAATGCGCAAGAAAATTTACAAACTACAGTACAAAAACAGTAAATTTTTCAAACAGAGTACTTTTTCGCATTTTATCGTACAAAATAATTTACTCAGAGCAAATACTGAATTATACTGAATACTAATCGTTCACGTTTGCCTCAATTAACGTTGCCTAAATTCAGTTGATCCTATAGAGAGTGGACAAATTTCTATTCGATGTTCACATCAGTCATCGATAAGGACAGCGACCTAAGCGATGTGGACAAATTGCAACATTTGCGTTCCTGCTTGAGTGGTGTTGCTCTTGACACCATACGATCGTTGGAAATAAATGAGGCTAATTATAAAATCGCATCCTCATTAAACGATTTGGTAATAAACGTCTTATTTTTCAGACACATATCAGGGAGATTTTCGGGATGGACAAAGCAGACGGTACCGTCGGCAAGCTGCGAGCGTTGACTGACAAGGTCAATTCGTATATATGTGCGTTGCAGTCACTTGGTTCAAAAGAGCAAATAGCGGACTGCATAGTGGTAAAATTTTTAACCCAAAAGTTGGACAAAGTTACTCAAGCAAAATGGGAAGAAAGTTGGTCAATAAACGAGTTACCATCGTGGGAATCATTAGCTGCATTTTTAGAATATCGATGTCGTACTCTCGAGAACGTAGAGCATGCATTACAAACACGAGCTGAAACATTTGGTAAAACCGGAAAAACCGTGAGTATACATCAAAGAAAAACCTTTGTTGCTTCAAATAGCTTACTGGGTGTTTGTGTATTTTGTGGAAATGCTGAACATTTAATTTATAATTGCCAACGGTTTTTAAATCTTTCGCCTAACATCCGCCAGAAAGAAGTTAAGAAACTTTTACTATGTCTAAATTGTTTACAGAAAGGCCATCAGATGCGAGAATGCAAATCTAGTTCTTGTCGAAAATGTCATTCAAAGCATCACACGCTTTTACATTTTAATCGTTTACCAATAGCTAATGGTCACGAACTACCATTAATACCAAAATTTGTCCAAGCTAAAGCCATGTCTGCAACGCTGCCTGACATCTCTGCTTCCCGATCTCCATCTGATGTTGTGCTTTTAGCTACTGCAATAGTTTTAGTAAAGATAGTGCCGAAACTTTCGTACCTTGTCGCTCACTTTTGGACTCTGGCTCACAGATTCACTTCGTCACAAGTCGTTTCGCAAACCAACTTCAACTGCATAAATCCACATCCTTTGCTTCGGTTTCTGGAATTGGAGATGCAAATTTTCTTACAAATGGATACTCAGTTAATGTCGTACTAAAATCAGGGACTTCAGATTACTCAACAAACATTACTGCTCTTGTCGCTCAAACGATTACTGATAATCAACATGGAACTTCAGTCATGACTGATGATTGGAATGTTCCTTCGAATATTCAACTAGCTGATCCTGCTTTCAATGTACCACAACGCATCGATATGCTCATCGGAGCAGGACTTATCTTCGAACTCATTTGTGTGGGGCAGATAAAGTTGGCACCTGGGTTACCCATTCTTCAAACACTCGACTGGGATGGGTTTTATCAGGTGGTTGGCAGCAAACCCCTCAACTATCAACTTTTCTTGTAAGCCAGAGATCATCTAGTGGAATTGATAAAGATATCCAGTTAGACAAATTAGTTCGCCGCTTTTGGGAAATTGAACACATTTATGAACCAATCACCACTACTTCAAAAGAGGACTCGAGTGTGAGGAACATTTCAAAAATAATTACTCACGTCTATCATCTGGCGAGTATTCGGTTCGCTTACCCATTAAGTGAGCTTGGGCCCACTTGGATTCATATTTAGCTGCTAAACACAGATTCGAGAATATTGAACGCAAACTTAGTATAAATCCTAATTTAAAGGCGAAATATAGCTCATTCATGAAGGAATATGAACACCTTGGTCATATGTCGTTAGTTTCTGAAAGAAAGTGCAAGTGCAAGTACTTTCTACCTCATCATTGCATTATTAAGGATGATAGTACGTCAACGAAACTGCGAGTGAGAGTGACATACTGTTGACATGTCCTACCATTCAACCTAAACTTTTCAACATTCTTGTTCGTTTTCGTACCTTTCCAATTGCACTCACTGGGATATTTGCAAAATGTATCAATGTGTTCGCGTAACACCTCCAGATAATATGCTTCAGTGCATACTTTGGTGAGATTCCGCAGAAGAAAAATTACGTATATACAAGTTAGACACTGTCACATACGGCAGCAAGCCTGCTGCGTTCTTGGCATTAGATGAATCCTCATTTTATCAGCTGGGTTCAGAAATCGTTTTTCGCGATTTCTATGTAGATGATCTTATCTCCGAAGGAATTTCAGTAGAGGAAGTACAACAAATCAGGCAACAAACTGCAAACCTACTTTCTAAAGGTCGTTTTCAGTTAAGAAAGTGGTGCTCTACAACTCAGATATCCTCAGCAAAATTCTTGTTACTGATAGAGAAAGTCTTCTTAGTTTCGATGAATCCAGCGATATCGTCAAAACTGTCGGACTTGTTTGGAATCCATCGAAGGAAGTCTTTTTGTTTAAATATAAACCTCAGCAAACATCGGAGAAATGTTCCAAGCGTTCCGTATTGTCTACCATAGCACGTTTCTACGACCCATTAGGTCTGATTGGTCCCACACTTACTAGAGCAAAAATTCTGTTGCAAAGGATGTGGAGAGACAAGCTCGATTGGGCTGAAAGTTTACCACTTTCCATATGCACAGCATGGTTAGCATTTTATAACGATTTTGTTGATCTTCAACACACATCATTTCCACGTTATGATCTTCAGCCTGGCGCTACTGTTCAAAAACATGCATTTTGTGATGGCAGCCTGGAAGCACACGGCGCTTGTGTTTACGTTCGCTCAATTAAGGATGACGACATTAAAGTTCACTTGTTGTGCTCCAAGGCTCGTGTCGTCCCTCTGAAAACGCTGACAGTGCCCAAACTAGAGCTTTGTGCGGCCGCCTTATTGGCGCAATGATTATCTGAATTAAGAAAAATTAATATATTTCATTGTTCTTATTACTGCTGGTGGGATTCATCAGTGAAAAGATCATAGCTCACAACTACAGATATCCATCGTGGGACTCAATTGCTCATACGCCTAGTCCAAAGAGCGAAGTTGTGGTCAGAAATCGTCGCCCTGAAGAAGAACTACTTTGTACACACATCAAGTAACATCGCGTCGTTATCAGCATTTTTGGATGATTTTGGAATTATACGAGTTGGAGGTCGTTTAAGGAACTCAACATTAGACTTTGAGGCACGTCATCCAATGATTTTACCAAAGGATCACCCACCGACGTCGTCAATATTCGTATGCAATTTTGGCCTATGGGTGGCAGAAAAACTATTGCGAGTGTTCTACGAAAATGTATCATATGTTGCAGAGCGAAACCACGCCTCGTTGAGCACATCATGGCTGACTTGCCTAAGGAACGCATCCATGCATCACGGCCTTTTATCGTTACGGGCATAGACTACTGCGGACCATTTTAATTCAAACCCGAAACCTGTAATAAAGCACCTCAAAAATGCTATGTTAGCGCATTAATTTGCTTCGCCACAAAAGCTGTGTGGATGGAACTGGTGAAAGATCTTTCAACAGGCTATTTTCTTGATGCACTTAAGCGCTTTATAGCTACTCGTGGCATACCAAGTTGCATTTGGTCAGACAATGCGACAAATTTTGTTGGCGCCAAGAACGAGCTGAAGGATTTACGCAAGCTATTTCTTAGTGAAAATCATCGCAATGAAGTTCACATTTACTGCCTCAATAATGGAATAGATTGGCGTTTCATACCATTATGATCACCACATTTCGGTGGTCTGTGGGAGGCAGCAGTAAAAATGACAAAAAAGCACTTCTATTGCTCCGTTGGTTCATCACTTCTCGGTTTTGAAGAATTACGTACCTTAGTATGTCAAATCTCAGCAGTAATTAATGCAAGACCTCTTGTGCCACTTTCAGAAAATCCAGAAGATCTTGATGTACTGACGCCCGGACATTTTCTTTTTTGTGGTCCCCTAATCGCTATTCCTGAGCCGAATCTGACGCATCTAAACTGTAATCGTTTAGATCGCTGGCAGCAGGTTACCTACATACAACAGATATTTTGGAAGCGATGGAGTGCAGAATATCTTACTATTCTACAACAACGAGCGAAGTGGCGTAAACCACACCCAAACATTGAAGTCAATGACATCGTATGCGTGAAAGACGAAAACTCAGCTCCTCTAAAATGGTCCTTGGCTCTTGTTACAGAAGTTGTCACTGGGACAGACGGGGCCGCAAGAGTAGCCGTTCTTCGTACGTCTACCGGCATGACGCGTCGAGCCATCAACAAACTGTGCGTTTTACCTCTCAATGATTCTCTTGAAAGTTAAACCTTTCAACGGGTGGAGGATGTTCGGAGCAGCTCCTTTCACAATGGAACTACCAATAATGAGTAGCATTAATCTTAAGATATTATTTATACTTAAGTTTACTAAATTTATACGCACACATATATTCTATCCATTGTGGTGAGAAAACATTGTAAATATTTAATTTATTTATTTATTTATTTTTATGAACTATAATTATAAATAATTACATCACATTTAGCAAGGCAACTAGTAACTAAGACTATCGGCCTGACTTATTACTAAAAGATTTTATATTTTATTATAAAATGCTCTAGAATAAGATAATATTAAAAGAATAAGTATCGAAGTAAATAAATGATTACACAAGGTGCAAAAGGTTACTTTGGTAAATTAAGTTAAAGATTTTTTTTATGTTTTCAATATCTAAGGTCTTTAGCATATTTGTGGGCAATTCATTTCCAAATATACTGACACGCGCATTGTTATATTTTATACACTCATCGAGGATATGTTTTATGGACAGTGCGCAGTTGCACGCTGCACAATAGGGAGGCGGTTCCCCTTTTAACAAATATTCATGCGTTAACTTTGTGTGACCCAGTCGTAATCTGGTGATAATACGAAGTTGATCTGCCGTCGCTGAGACCGGGAGTGTTGGCTTGATGCGATTTTGATTGTAAACTTTGTATCCATGTTGATACGTATGCCAATTAGTTGCAGTTAGTTTCCTAACGTGGTTGTTTATTTGTCGAATGATGTCTGTTTTTACCAAAGGCTTGAAGTATATACAGGGTGTCTGGTAGACTTCTTTAGCTGCGATGTCTGCATATTCGTTTCCGATGATGCCACAATGGGCGGGTACCCACATGATTTTTATTTTTGAAGAATGTTGTATCAACAGATCTCTTGAACTTTTAATAAGAGGCTCTTTATTGTGTGGGTTTTGCAGCGCAGCGACGGAAGACTTGCTGTCGGAGCAGATTATGTATTTTCCCTTAGCTGTTGTAGAGTGCATAATAGCATGGTATATGGCGATTAATTCAGCCCCGAAAACCGAGCTGTGCGGAAAAAGCAGTCCCCTCTTGATAACCTTTTCTTTCTCAGATACTACTGCAAAAGACGTCGATTGAGTTGTTTTGGAGCCATCCGTAAATAAGAACTTCCAGCCTTTTCTCTCTGAGTTGCTTTTCAATTCCAAAAAAGTTTTTTGATATATTGTAGGGCTGGTTGATTGTTTAGGGTAGACTAAAAGTTTCGAGATAAAAACGGATGGAGGGAGCATCCACTGAGGAAATTTTGTTGATTTAGTAAGCGTAGGATTGTAAAGGATGTTGGCTTCCTTCGCGTTCTGTAATGCATTATATATAGCTGAAAGTGTCTTCATCCGACGTCTTCTTTTGGCTACATTTGCTACATCTTTGTGCAGAATCGCGTTGTTTGTAAAGTATAGTTTTCTTATTAAGCTGAGAAGGCTTTGCTTATAACGTTCGCCATTGAACGGGAGACCAGACTCTGCCAGCAGGTTTTTTATTGGTGTTGTGGGAAAGGCACGAAGACTCCTACGGATAGCGTTGTGATAGGGTGCAGATAAAATCGATATTGTGCTTTTAGCGCACTGTTCATAAATAGGTAGACCGTAGTCAATCACTGACAATAGCAGGGATTTTGTTATATTTATAAGAGTATCCGGGTGTATTTTACTGTGCTTAGAGGTTAAGTACTTTATGATGTTTAATCTAGCGTTAAGCTTTTTTCTTATATATTTACAATGCTCCTTAAAGTTAAGAGACTTATCAAAAATAATACCTGAAATTTTGAGGTATTTAACGTTAGTAATATTCTAATTTCTGTATACAAAATTAAAGTTTTGACACTTTTTCTTTCTACATATGTGTAGAAAATTTGATTTTTCGTAAGATAGACTAGCTCCTGACCTTTTTGACCAGATATGGATTTCATCCATCCCATTCGATAGCCTATTCAGAGTTTGGGATACGCAGTTGGTTTTTGAAAAAATCAAGACATCATCTGCGTAAAGAGAATGTTCTAGTCCCTGTTTGATTATTATTTTGCTAATTTCATTGAAGGCAATGATAAAAAGAATTACGGAGATGGGCGAACCCTGATTTATGCCGTTATATAGATGTACTCTATCAGAGTACTTGTTGTTTATTTTGGCCCTAAACGTGCGATGATTTAACAGACTTTTCACTATGTTGTAGATTTTTCTGCCCGTTTGCCAACTTTTGAGTTGCCTAATAACTACGTGAGCACCGATTCTATCAAACGCTTTCTCGAAATCTAAGCTTAAAACTGATACATGATTTCGATTCGAGAGGGCGGTTGACAAGTAATGTTCAAAGTGGAGAAGTGCGTCAGATGTACCTTGCCCTTTTTTAAAGGCTACCTGGTTGTGACTGATGTGTTTATCACTTAAAGCGAGCCACATGATTCGCTTTGCTACTATCTTTTCTAACGTTTTGCTGAGACATGACAACAATGAAATTGGTCGATAACTGCTAATTTGGTCTAAGGGCTTGCTAGGTTTTAAAATGGGAATGATGTCTGCATTTTTCCAGCTCTGTGGGTAGACGCCTGTTTCAAAAATAGTATTGAAAAGTTTAAGTACCCTATTTTTTGTGCTGATTGGTAGATTTAAATATTTAATATTAATTGTTATCTGGTCACTCTAATTTTGCATATCCACCACGGCATTACTCGTTATTCTAATTCCTCATTTCCCTTTATCCTTTAATATATTTATTCATACATACATGTGAGAACAATTAAGCTTAGCTTTAGCATTTCACCTGGTAAACCACCAGCCAAGTAACTTTCTATTCGTTATATTATATATATTTATATTAATAAATATTTTGTAAATATACATATATCGTCTTTGTTTTATATCGCAATTCGAAGCTATCAAAAAAACTTGGTAACTCAGCAATTGTAAAACAATGAAAATCAAAGAAAATGCAAAATATAAATATAGTTCAGGAAACGTATTACAATTTGATGCATAGTAGAATTAATTTTCAATTATAAATTATTAAAAACATTTATTAATTGAGAACTAACTGGCTTAATTCACCTTATTAAGTAAAGAAAGATCAAAAGTCAGCTGTTTTAATATACCATAAAACCATAAAAAAGGATTTAAGTAGTTTCGCCGTATATTAAAAGTCCAATATATACTAATTTGCCATCGTAATAAATGTTGGGTAAAATTCTTATTTTGTTCGATCTGGCCACAATGGAAAATGTTATAAAAAACGCTTATTTTGCAGTCATGTCTTGTCGCTCGCTATGTGTTCAGCACATCAATCTACTTGAATTGTGTATTTTCTTTGTTTTATATTATAAGCTCTTGAAGCGCTGAACACAATGAGCGCGACAGACCGCAGCAGCACGACAGTGAACTGAAAATGGCGTCGTGAATCCTACTACATGAACATTTGTAGGAAGGCAGCGACATAGCAATGGCCGGCATGTACACGAACAACGCAGTTGTCCATGTTTTATGTACACAATTTCGTTGTGGCCATACTAATGCCTTTCACTTCAATGAAATTTTATTATTTTGTTCAAAGTAAAATTTTTTATGCAAAAAATAAGTAAATAGGTAAATATTTTTGTTTTAAATTATCAATTGTTATTACAAATGATATAATAGAGCTATTTTAAGCTTTTATTTGTAAAATAACGTCAGGTTTGTTAGAGCTTTGAATAATTTTACATTTGACATATTAGTGGCATCATCACTCTACCTTATCTCTCTACTGTCGTCCTACTGCCGTTGACAAATATAAGAATATATTGAAGTTAGCGAGAGCGACAACTGCCGGCTTGCAGTCGTGTGGTCGTGCAGCTGTCAAAATAACTTTGTCCATAAGAACGTGTGTATTTTAATATTTGACAGATGTCGTTTGGAGTCTGTCGGGCTCATTGTGTTTAGCACTTCACTCAACAGATGTTAAGCAAATATGTATGTATATTTGGCAGAATTATTTAAAATATCAATGTGGTTTCGTTGATTTTTCTTCAACTTGCAGCGATAGCTATGCTAGTGATAGGAAAAATAGTGATAGTGAAATTTTAAAAGTGATAGAAAAAAATACATTTAGTTCAGAATTAAAAGCTTGGGCTTTAAGCAATAGGGTATCCCACAATACAGTCAGGTTGCACAGATTTACCTTCAACGTCTAAAACTCTCCTAGGTACCAGCAGAAGAAAAGTAATTATTCAAACGATTTCAAGTGGATACTTTTTATATAGAGGATTTCAAAATCATTTTGAGAAAAATTCACTTCTTCAACTTGAAAATAAAAATAATATTGTGCTTGATGGGGGAATAAATGGCCTCAAATTATTCAAGAATTCGCATAGAGTATTGTGGTCTATTTTAACACTCAAAGTTGATTTTCCATACGAATTGCCGCTTACAATTGCCCGCTTTTCTTTAAGAGAAAAACCTTGGAAGATCAATGATTTTTTGAAAGAATTTTGTGGAAAAGTAAATTATTTAAAACAATAGTCTTCAGATTGGTACTTATCCTGTGAAGACGAAATTTGACATACGTTTGTTTTGCTGCGATGCTCCCACTCGAGCTTTTGTTACAGGTGTGCAGTCGCACACTTCAAAAAGTAGTTCTAAATGTGATAAAGTGGGTGACTACAAAGAAAGGATAGTTTGTTTTTCAAAATAAATAAAACATTTAAGGACTGACCAGTCTTTTAAAAATAGAAATGGCACATTCACATGAATCCTTTTAAATAGAGAAAGTTTTTTAGAGTAGAGTGGTTTCCCACTTACCTTTATACCCCATGCACCTTGCAGATCTTGGTGTATGTAAAAAGTTACCCAATTATTGATTAGAGAGGGCAATATAAACGTAAGCTAAGTTAACGAAAAAATAATATTTCTCTCCAATTAAGTTCCTTCAGAGTTCGGTCGCATATGTAGAAGTTTAGATGAAATTAATAATTGGACAGAGTTTAGGCAGTTCTTATGGTTATTTGTATTAATTGATGGCATTGAGGGTGACCATTACTACCATTTCCTCTTATTGCACGGAGGTATAAGGCTACTATCATGAAAGAAATCTTGTAGCACTGAAGCCAATGTTGCCCAACAAATCTTGAAAGAATTAGTTGATTTCTTTGGAAATATATATGGAGGCGGTTTAATTAGTTACAATATAGTATGTACATGGTTTACTCCATTCAACTTACTAAGCAATATGGTCTTCTAGATAACTTTTCCGCTTGCAAGTTTGAAAATCACACGCAGTATTTGGAAAAACTTATAAATAAGCCTAATAATAATCCTAAAAAACAACTACATTTAAGGCTTGAAGAAAGAAATATTTCAGATTTTACTTACAATAAGATATCCAAAATTAATTTTTTTAATATAGATTAGTCAAAAATTAGGCCCCATGAAAGTAACAGCCATGACAAACGTATCTGGTATCGGTATAGTAGAGTATTGCTTCTTGGGTGTTAAAAACTATTTTCAAGAACCACCGGAGTCGTCTGGTTTAGGTATTTTGTTGGTAAACTTAGATCCTTCTTCTTCTTAATTGGCGTAGACACCGCTTACGTGATTATAGCCGAGTTAACAACAGCGTTCCAGTCGTTTCTTCTTTTCGCTACGTGGCGCCAATTGGATATTCCAAACGTAGCCAGGTCCTTCTCCACCTGGTCCTTCCCACGGAGTGGAGATCTTCCTCTTCCTCTGCTTCCCCCGGCGGGCACAGCGACGAATACTTTCAGAGCTGAAGTATTTTCGTCCATTCGGACAACATGACCTAGCCAGCGTAGCCGCTGAACTATGTCAATGTCGTCATATATCTCATACAGCTCATCGTTCCATCGAATGCGATATTCGCCGTGGCCAATGCGCAAAGGACCATAAATCTTTCGCAGACCTTTTCTCTCGAAAACTCTCAACGTCGACTCATCAGTTGATGTCATCGTCCAACCCTCTGCACCATTTAACAGGACGGGAATTATGAGCGACAGGAGATATTTCGTCTTTCTTTCGTTCACTGCCAGAATCATTTGTTTTGCTTACTTGTCCAGTCTGGAGAAAGCAGAACTAACGACGCGGAAGTTGAGGTCGATGATATCAATATCATCGGCATACGCCAGCAGCTGAAAACTCTTATAAAAGATTGTACGTGCTCGATTAAGTTCTGCAGCTCGAATAATTTTCTCTATCAATAGATTGAAGAAGTCGCACGACAGGGAGTCGTCTTGTCTGAAACCTCGTTTGGTATCGAACGGCTCGGAGAGGTCCTTCCCGATCCTGACGGAGCTTTTCGTGTTGCTCAACGTCAGTTTACACAGCCGTATTAGTTTTGCGGGAATACCAAATTCAGACATCGAGGTATAAAGGCAGCTCCTTTTCTCGCTGTCGAAAGCAGCTTTGAAATCGACGAAGAGGTGGTTTGTATCGATTCTCCTTTCACGGGCCTTTTCTAAGATTTGGGTCAGTTGTTGATTTGCCAGGTCTATAGCCACACTGATAAGGTCCAATCAGTTTGTTGACGGTGGGCTTTAATCTTTCACATAATACGCTCGATAGAACCTTATATGCGATGTTGAGGAGGCTAATCCCACGGTAGTTGGCGCAGATTGTGGGGTCTCCTTTTTTATGGATTGAGCATAGCACACTTAAATTCCAAATTTAAAATATTTTACAAAGAAGCTGATGCATGCTCCCTATCAGTTCTTCAACGCCGTGTTTGATTAGCTCGGCCGGCACTCTATCGGCCCCCTCGGCTTTGTTGTTCTTCAGGCGGGTAATTTCTATTCGAACTTCTTCATGGTCGACTTCATCGTCATCGATTGTGGAATCGGGTTCGCCTTCTCCTTGAGCTATGCGTTCAGTGCCATTCAGCAGGCTAGAGAAGTTTCCCCTCCATAATTTAAGTATGCTCTGGGCATCGGTTACTAGATTACCTTTGGGGATTCTACAAGAGTATGTTTTCGTAGAATTTTCGGGCATTACCCCTGTCGGCCAGCTTATCAAGCTCTTCGTACTCACGCATTTCGGCCTCTTTCTTTTTCTTTCTGCAAATGCGTCTTGGTTCCTTCTTCAACTCTCGGTATCTACCCCACCTCGCACGTATTGTGGTCGATCGTAACGTTTCGAGGTAGGCAGCCTGTTCTCTCTCCGCTGCGACACGATACTCCTCGTCGTACCAGCTGTTCTTTTGTACTTTCCGAAAACCAATGGTTTCGGTTGCTGCTGTACGCAAGGAGTTTGAAATGCCCTCCCACAGTTTCCTTATACCGATTTGTTGACGAGTCCTCCCAGAGAGCAGGAGTGCAAGCCGAGTAGAAAATCGTTCTGCTGTCTGTTGCGATTGCAGCTTCTCGACATCGAACCTTCCTTGTGTTTGTGCTGTTTTTGCTGCACAGAGGCGGGTGCGAATTTTGGCTGCAACAAGATAGTGTTCCGAGTCGATGTTAGGACCTCGGAGCGCACGCACATCTAAAAAAGTCTTCCGTCTATCACAACATGATTGATCTGGTTGGTAGTTTTTCGATCCGGAGACAGCCAGGTAGCTTTATGAGTTTCATCTTATGCCGGAATCCAGTACTGCAGATAACCATATTTCGGGCCCCGCCGAATTTGATCTGCCTCATCCCATTTCGGGATGTTTCGTCGTGGAGGCTGAATTTACCGACCGTAGTGCCAAAGATACCTTCTTTGCCCACCCTGGCGTTAAATTCACCAAGCACGATTTTGACATCGTGGCGGGGGCAGCTCTCATAGGTGCGCTCCAAGCACTCATAAAAGGTATCTTTGGTCACATCGTCTTTCTCTTCCGTCGGGGCGTGGGCGGAAATCAGCGATATGTTGAAGAACCTCGCTTTGATGCGGATTGTTTCTAGACGTTCATTCACCGGAGTGAATGATAGTACTCGGCGACGGTGTCTCTCTCCCACCACGAATCCATCACCAAACTTGCGCTTCTTTATATGGCCACTGTAATAAATGCTACAAGGACCTACTCGTCTCTGTCCTTGTCCCGTCCATCGCATTTCTTGGACTGCGGTGATGTCAGCCTTTATTTTCACGAGGACATCAACCAGCTGGGCAGCGGCACCTTCCCAATTAAGAGACCGGACATTCCAGGTGCATGCCCTGAAATGGTCGTGATCAAAAGGGTGGTCTCTCATCCGAGGCTTCTTGTTCCTTTTCATTGGGGGTGTTTTTTTACGTGGCAGGTCACAAGCCCAGCGCACAAACCTATATAGCGGACGTTTCGCCTTCTCACTTTAGCTCGCCTTCGAACGGATGTTCTTAGGCTACCCAGAGGATACTTGGTCAAAGACCGGAAGTAGTGAGCTGCTTGAGCCATCTGTTAAAGAATCGTTTCTGACCACTTCCAAGTGAATGGCGATCAGAGAACTTTCCTCACTTGCGTGCACTTCTACACATGACTCCATAAAAATACTTTCGTATATTTTTGTGGTTACGTAGAACCGTTCTATTGATATAAAAATTGTAATTCCGACGTGCTAAAATGTTTATTCAAACGAATTAGAACATATTTCTTAGTAAACACTTTTAATAAAAAAATTAACGAAATGATTTCAAAAACATAAAGTTTTTGTGTGTTACTCACAAATGGTAATCACGTCCGTTTGTCTGTCTATATGAGTCGCAAATAATATCTATGTATGTCTGTCTGTCTGAAATATGTTATAATTGTTCAAAAGTTTGTCTGTCGTAGGCCGCAATTTCCACAGTTACCCTGATTTTATATTTTGAAATAAATATTTTTGTGATTAGGTTTGCACGCTTATTATTAATACTGTTTTTTAAGTGTTTTCGCGTACTAGGTTTAGGACCTTTTTCTCCACCACTATTCTTTTGATAGGTTTTTGAATTAGAATTTCACTGTTGTTGGTGATTAAAAATGTTTTGTAAATATTATTTATTACTTAATAGATTGTTTTGGTGTTTATTATTATTGTACCTGAATTCTACCTGATTTTTATACATTTTTTTTTGCTTTTGTTTAAAAGTCTTTTACAAGTAAACTGTTTTGAATATAATTATTGTTTTGTTATAACGCATTGTAGCTGATATTTATACTCGTATACCTTTTTTTGTTTAAATTATTACAAGTAGTTTTGTTTAGTATTGTGTATATTATATGGGAGAAAATAGGCTTCCTGGGGAACCGAATACCCAAAAAATGTCGGTAATGCGCCTATACTGAAACCTCAGAGGTGGTGAGGAAAAGCAACAAATATATAATTAAACTTTGCTTTAAAAAATGCATGAAAATTTTTCCTAATGTTTTCCATTAATACCACAATTTCACAAGATTCGTTACTATTTTTAAGTCCTTTAATTTAAATCTCTGTGCCGAAAGATCAACTGTTTCGATCAGCTGATCTCAGCTGTTGAAGACCATATGATTCTTTTGTTACTTGTATGTTTCTACAATGTACTCGTCACCGGTATATGTATATGTATGTGGGCATTTGTTATCATAACATACCCTGCCAACCACGGCTACCCGCTTGTGACAAATATTCCAATACAACTACACATTTTTCTCTATACACATACATACAATTTCGGGTTATTTTTTGTTTACCTAAATGCGGTGAAAAAAAGTTTCTTTCATCTCTTGATTTATTTGGATGAGTGCGAAGGAGAAAGCATAATTGTCAATAGTGACAAAAGAAAATCCCAAAAAGGGTGATAAAAAAAACGATTGAAAGGCGCATGTCGTTCGTGATCGCACCATCGTAAAAGAGGCTCGTACAACAAGAAGGTAAGTAAATGAATTTTATGTGATTTTTTAACAATATTTTGATAATAATTAGTTCATTTATTTTTATAGCATTGGAAATCAGAACTGAATTGGAAGTAGCAGCAGCAGCTATATCATCAGAAGCGGCAAATATCAATTGTTAAGTAAGTATGTGTGTGGAAAAAGTGTGTGTACTTTGAAATTGGATCCGCAGTCCAATATAATACGCAAAAATAAATACATACATATGTATTTTATGCGATTAAGGCGGCCTATACAATCCAATATAAAATGTGAAAACAAATGCTTGTTTTATATTTTAAATGATCAAATACTATTTATCTTTTCTTTCAGGTGTTATTATTACTTTTATTTAATTATTCTTTCTTTTCAGATTTTATCACTATTTTTATTTAATTAATCTTTGCTTTCAGAGTAAATTCTATTTGTTTTTAATATATTTTATTCTTTCAGATAATATTAATCTTTGTTTTCAGATATTATTATCATTTTATACAATTAATCTTTCTTCAATGTAATTATTATTTATTTTCAGGTATTAATAACCTTTATTTTATTCTCAGGTTTTAATAATTCCTTTCTTTAATTAATCTGTTTTCAGATATTAAATATTTTTGTAAATTAAATATATTTTTATTTATATAAAATGTAATAAATTTTTTGTCAACATATAAAAAATAAAATAAAATAAAAATTTTGAAAATTAAAAATTTTAGTTTGAAATTTTAAGAAATTTTAAACGTAGGAATTAAAAAATGCAACCCTGCATCAGCTATTTAAAAAGAGAAAATGCAAGCCTGCATCAGCCGTCGATTGAGGATATTAGAGCAGGACAGATATACTTTTTTATATGACACTGCTGGATGAGCGCAACAAAGATGTATGATCACATGTATACGTACGTCAGTGGGTAAAATTTTCGCTCGGCCTATGGCAAAGTACAGATGATTACCCTATGGATTACCCACATTCTAACCCACTGATTATGTGGTTTTTTACCCGCTCATGGTTGGCAGGGTAATCATTTGCGAAAAGGCGTCGGGTAGGTAGGTTCGAGCTGATGTAGCGCATGTTTTGAGCTCTTGAACTGTTTATATTTTTAGGTGAATGAAAAAAATGTATGTGGAAAATAAAAAAAGGAGAAATATACTTTTTTCTATTAATGTAGTTCTTGAAAAAAAAAATATTAATAATGAAATTTAATATGAGCAATGATATTTTGATTTATGCTTGTATAAGTTTATTAAATTTAAGACTTCGCTCATTCGCCAATCCATTTTGTATAAGTTTTCCGCAAATTAACAATATTAAACTAAATATTAATGTTTTGGAAAAAAAATTTAAATAATTTTTAAAATGTACTTTATAATTATAATTTAATACAACCATCCAAATGCTAGCTCTACGAAATTTAATATTACCGAAACGAAACTGCCGTCGGAATATGTGGGATGTGTTGCCTCTTCGAAATTTTCATAGAAATGAAAACTAATCTGTCAAACTGTCGAAGCGACAGTTCATTGCTTTCAATATATGGCATACTAATTAGTATTCCAAGAAGTCTGGAGAATTTTTACTCCACCCTAATAGGCAAGTAAATACTGTTTACTTTTTTCAAGATATTATAATTGTTTTACGTTATGTTTGTGATAGCACTCAATTATATATTGATTTATGTATCAAAATACATCATTACTAATTAATTATTTTAATATCTATCTTTCCAGAATCAATTCCATCTAGCGATGACTTCGAGCCGTCCGAAAAACAATTGCGCAAAGCAATTCAGTATCCAAAAAATAGAATAAACAAAGCAAACAGTGTAAATAAAAATAAACCCGAAAATGATGTGAATATGGACATATAAAAATTGTATCCTATATTATTAAATGAGGAATGGTATGAACCAGGAAAGTAGTGAAATTACTAGTGAAAAATAGAAAGTGGTAGGTGGTGAAATATTGCAATGTTACGGGGCATCTCGACAGGATAAAATCTATGTCTTGCTAACTGTATTGCACTGCCTATTGCCTGTGGAGACTCCCATTGCTTTTATCTTACAATATATCGCAAACTAATTCGTATGCCATATATCGTAAGCTATAAGCTGTCACTTCAGCAGTTTGACAGCGCAGTTTTAATTTCTATGAAAATTTCAAAGAGGCAACATATCCCATTTGCACATATGCCGACGGCATTTTCATTTCGGTAATATGAAAATTAGAAGAGCGAGTATTAAAACGGTTGTGTTATATTATAAAAATAAAGTACATTTTCAAAATAACATTTTTTCAAAAAATTAATATTTAGTTTAATATTGTTAATTAACAAAAAAATTATGCAAATTGGGTTGGGAATAAGCGAAATCTTAAATTTAATAAGCTTGTACTAGCAAAAATCAAAATATCATTGCTCATTTTAAATTTATTATTTTAAATGGTACATAAAATGTATGCCACAATTATTACATAGTAGTCCAAAAATATGAATTCATATTTTTCCGAGAAATACATTTGTAAAAAAATGATTATTATCTTATTTTTCCCAGAAATATACATTTGTAAACAAAAGGATCTTTATCCTATTTTTATTTTTCACATAAAAGATTTAAACAGTTCAAGGGCTCAAAACATGCGCTACATCAGCTACCTACCCAAATGCTACCTTCGCAAATGATAAAATAAATTTTTGAAGAGCTCAAAGCATGCGCTACATGAGCTCGAACCTACCTACCCTACGCTTTTACGCAAATGATTATCTTATGATAACAAATGCCCACATACAGATTTGGCAATGGCAATAGCAATAGATTTGACAGTTAGCAAGACATAGATTTTATCCTGTCGAGATGTCCCGTTAGGTAGTGAGGTAACTAGTGAAATTTAAAAAATTGTAAGTAGTTAATTAGCTAGTGAAATATAGAAGATGGTATGTAGTGAGGTAGCTAGTGATATGTGATGAAGAATCTAGTGAAGTATAGGTATTAGGGCGGGTCGAATTTTTTTCGCATAAAGCGGCTAGCAAAAGCGAAAACTACAAAAAATTCTAAGAAAGTTTTGCCAAGAAACCATGGGTCTAAAATTAATTCCCAGTTCGCGCAAAGCGACTTTAGATTTTGAGGTCATACTTATTAAACTGTACTCAAAACCCTATAGTTTTAAAAATAACAGCATGCCATGCAATTAATGCAATAATAGCAAGCTTTTGTAACTTATTTGTTTTTTTAAGTGGCTGAGCAAAAAACAACAAAAAATAAGCAATCGTACTGAACTCTTACCACACAAGTGGTCTGCGTTGAATAAACAATAGTGTGTTCTAAATATTTTTTTTTTCAAGTTTTAAATAGTTTTCAATCAATAAATTATAATGGAAACCTCTGCAATGTCAGTTGATTCCACCAATTCAGAAATTGATACAATTTCAATGAACTCCGGGTCTTGGGTTCTTCCCAGTCTGAATATTGGCTTGCCAAGAGATTTAAGTGATCTAAATCTACCAAGGAATCGTGACGTATTAAATTACTATTTATTTTTACTCGTGGCTGAGCAAAAAAAAAAAACAAAAAAAGCAAAAATTTGGAAAAAACTAAACATTCCGTTAATCAATGAAAAAACTGCCTCGAAAAAACTGAAAACATTGCTAAATAAATATCATAATGAAATAAAATTTAAAAGTAGACCAAGTAAGTCTTCAACGTTTCTGGAAACAATTGATCAAGTGTTTTATATTGGCAATAACATTGCCTTGCTGCTGTGGTTTAATAGCCATCGAACTCCAAGAATTTATGTTTGATCAGCACAGTAAGAGGAAGCTAACCATTCCCGAATTCGAGGCGATTGCTGTTGACCAACAAACAACACTGACGCCAACGAGTCTGGATCCAATTTTTTTTCCAGGCTCAACAAATATGGTTGTTGAATCAGAGGTGATGTTTGCCATGCCAACTGCAAGAGAGCCAAGTTCGTCGAAAAAAAAAATTAGTACAAAAAGGTACGATACACCTAATTTCGCTTTGGCGTGCGATAGGTTTGGAATCGGTAATAGGGTTGCTTCTTTTTTGGCCATATCGCTTTTTCAAAGATATTGACTTTAAAAATGAAAATAGGGAACCAATAATTATGGACAAATCCAAAGTTTCACGTTAAATAAAGAAATGCAACGCAATGACTGTGATCTGGTAGCCTTCTCCTTTGATGGCAGAAAAACAACTCTCTGACGAGCGAAGAAGAAAATGAAAATTGTCATCCGAGAATGGTAAAATAATCACATTTAGTAGTTCTTAAAGAGCCTGAGAGCAGATTGTTGGGTTGCCTAAAAGTCGACGCCGAGGACTCTAAAACAAAACAGAGGCAATTGTGCGAATTCCTTATAGAAAAAAATATGTCGCTTGAGAGACTGATTGGACTTTGCTGTGATGGAGGAGCAACAAACACAGGTTCTGAAAATGGAATTTTAAGGAAATTCGAAGTCATGTTGAATAGATCATTGCACTGGTTGGTTTGTTTATTACACTTTAATGAACTTCCACTTCGTCACTTGTTCTCCGCATTAGAAAAGTTCACTACAAGCGGACCGCGCACAGCTAGTGGGATAATAACAAAGCAAATCGAAACATGCGAGCAGATGGCGGTAAGCAAACAATTATTTTGAAGAGCCTAACATGTATATTTTGGCGAAAATTTAGCCAGTATGAAACCGGGACAAATTGTGCACTCTCGATGGATAACAAAGGCAAGCAAACTCTTACGTTTATACATGACAACTAGTTCACCATCAGCGAATTAAAAAACTTTGGCAACTTACATACTGAAAGTTTACGTACCGATGTACTTTAACATTTAGTTCTACAACTCAGTTGTATACAGCAGTCTCTTGTTTTTTAAATTTACACAGTCCATGCGATATTTATCACCAACGCTGCGAGAAATTGTTAACACTGTAATCCAAAATATTTCATACTTCGCTCATCCTGAAAATATCTTACTGGCAATGCTTTATGATAAGAGAAAAGATGTTCGCGCAAGAGCCATAAAAAAGATATTACATTATCGTGATAAAGTTTGTGATCCGACTAATCTAAGCGTTTATGATAAAAGGCACGCAATAAATTGTAAATGCTCAGATTACTTTGATCTGGTTGACCTAGATGATGACAGTGTTTTGTCTGAGCCTACATTTTCAGCAAACATTCTTTACGAACACTTGTTGCAGTTTATTGAGTCTGATGATCCGCCGCTTCCTGACCCTAGGATTCCATGTCATACCCAAGCAACTGAGCGTTGTGTACAGCTTCTGACAACAGTTTCCCGACGCGCTATTGCAAAGAATAGACACCATATCATGGTCGTAACTATAGAAAGTCGTAATGCAACACCACGTATGGAATCCAAAAAAGACTTTAGAACCTAAAAAAACTAAAACTAGAAAAGATTCCCAGTCATCAGCAAAAAAACCAATGTCCTTAACTTGCACCACAAAAACATTAAATTTTTGAAAACTTAATTACAATAATAAAATTTTATTTTCGATGCACAGTATTTTCCACAATTTTAGAATTTAAAAAAAAAAATATGGGAATATCTGTATGCTGCATAAAGTACAATTTAATAAGTATGACCTCAAAATCTAAAGTCGCTCTGCGCGAACTGGGAATTAATTTTAGACCCATGATTTCTTGGCAAAACTTTCTTAGAATTTTCTGTAGTTTTCGTTTTTGCTAGCCGCTTTGTTGGTTTTTTTCCACCCATACAAATCGACCCGGCCTAATAAGTATAGTTACCGCCAATGACATCGTCGTGTTAAATTTATGAGTGAATTGCATTGACGGTATTATAGTGGGTAACCAGTGGTGGTTACCGATAGGTAGTGAACTCACTACTATTTTACCGGTGAGCCGAACTGGCGGGTAGTTTTCCTTTCACTTAAGACCATACAAAGCATAGCATTGCCATACATGACAACTGTCACATAAGGAATATGTTTAATACGTTTTGCATATATTTCTCTTCCGACGCTGTAATTGCGTCTGTTATGACACTCATACCCTCACAAAAATTACCGCCCTCACTATTGAGAGGTTTTTTTTATTTGTGAGTTTTCCGTATGCTGAGGTGTTATCTATTATAGCTACAAGTATTTGTAAATTACAATAAATATGTAACTCTTTGTCTTTGTACATTTTTCTTCCTTCTTAGTATGAATAAAAAGTCATATACATACATATATATGTTTAAGTAATTCGGACAACATTTTATTTGTAAATATGTATTTATTTAATACATGTGCGATTAAATATATTTGTGTTTAAATAATACGTTGTAATGCTGCAGCTGCTCCTGAGTTGTGCATTCGCATTTTTAAATCCTAAAAATAAATTAAATTATTATTCATATGTGCACCAAATTTAATAGATTTGCAAAATTACTCACTTTTCTTTTTTTTTAATATAATACCCAACGATTACGCTCCTCCCGCCCAACCGACGCGAGGGACGCAATCCGCGAACGAGCGGAATTAGCCGAGTCATAAAAGGCAATAGAGTTTTAAGCGTTGCGATCTTAAGCTGCTTCTTGGTTGTACATTTCTTTATTTTTTTTGTTTGTTTTAGTGAACCAGGTAGTTGACAGCAAAGTGCTTTTCCCCTCGTGTGGTGAGCAAGTATAACCTCACAAAATAAAACTCACAACAAACCTTACAAATCAGGTGCGTGATTTTCTCAGAATAGGGCTGAATATAATTTTTGAAATTATCTTAAATAACTAAATGTATGGGTATTTTTGTATGTATATATCACATTGTTTGTGCCGCATGGTATGGGATTGTTTTCAAGTTCACATGGGCATTTATAATTAACTGCACAAATGTAGATATGACTAAGGTAGGACAACAAGTTTCGCAACAATTACCTTCCGATGTTTTTTATTGTGGCACGTGCAGTGTATGCCGTTGCACCGTCCTGTTGGAACCACATGTTTTCCAATCCCAATTCATCAAGTTGCGGCAAAAAGAACTCGTTGATCATTTCTCTGTAGTGCTCACCACTCACAGTAATCGTTAGGCCCGCAACGTCTTCGAAGGTCCGATGACTCCTCCAGCGAAAACAGCACACCATACAGTGACTTTGAGCGGGTGTAATGGCTCTTCGTGGGTTACACGCGGATCTTGAGTGCCCCAGAAACGTAAATTTTGCTTACTTACGTACCCGCTAAGATGGAAATGGACCTCATCACTCATGATTATTTTTGATGAAAAATCATCTTCCCCTTGGTGGTGATTAAGGATGGCCTGAGCGTATGTTAGACGCGATTGGAGCTTAGCAGCTAAAAGCTGATGCACCGTCTGGACTTTGTACGGAAACATCTTCAAATCTATTACCAAAATTCGCTGTAAACACCGTCGACTGATACCCATACGGCGCTTCCATGACATCCTCGGCAACAGCAGCAATTTTCTCTGCAGAACGGCTACTCCGCGGTCTGCCACGCCTGGCAGCATCTCGTGTTGTGCCAGTATCTTCGAGGCGAGCGGCTAAACGTCGCAGTGTTTCACCAGTAGGCGTCGGACGGCCAGGAAATCTGTGACGAAATTCACGTTGTGCCAAAGTCACCAACCGATTATTGATCAAATAAATAGTCACCAATAACCCACGTTCTGGAGCAGTAGCGTACCATTGTTTATCTACGTGTAATTTGCATGTGTTTACTATACAAATGTCAAAACAGAACTGACATTAGAGGTCAATTGCAAAATTTATAGCATCTGCTGATAGAAGGATAACTTTTGCGCCACCCTTTGTTATCATATGTATACATCTTAAGGCCTAACTATAATGTGCATAAGCTAGCTTAAGCCAGCGTAAGCAACTGTCCGAATGCACACAAATTGTATGTTGCAACTATAATGTACTTTACATCAAGTTTCGTTAAGTTTTTCCAAATGTCATTTGCTTAAGCAAAGTGCGAAACTGATCGCACTTTCCGTACGGAATCAGCTGTTTTCGCTTTTTGTCAACTGATACATCATTTTGAATTTGAAAACGAAAAGGAAGAAGAGTGTTTTGTCAACAGATAAAATCATTGTATATTTGAATATGGAGGACGGCGAGTGTTTTATACAAAATTTAATAGAGAGTGTGGAAAAATATAAATGTTTGTACGAGAAAAAAAAGCCTTTTATTTCAATCTCGTAAATAAAGAAAAAAGGTGGAAAGCAATCGCAGAACTATGCGGTAAAAGTGCTATGTATTAACACTGTTATAGAAATATATATTTTTGTATTATATATTTTTTATGTTTGTTTCAATTAAAAGATCTAGAATGCAAACATAGATGGAAGCTACTCCGGGAGCGCTTCTGTAAAGAAATAAAAAGGTTAGAAGCTCCATCAGGTAGCGGAATTAGCTACTTGGAGGAATGGCGTTTTTTAAAACCCATGATGTTTCTGAAAGACTCCGTCCCACCGCGTCGGTAGGTACTTTGTATAAATTTTAATGTTTTTAAATATAACTTTTTCATTGTGCAGCACTCGTGATAATGCAGAAGCAAATGCAGACTCTATCTTGGATTCATCTACGAGTGATGGTGTAAATGAAATTTCATCGTCACCTCCGAAGAAACAAAAAAGTCTCTCCCTTGAAAGTCTCTACCAGAAACTTGGCGCAACAATGGAGAACATAGAAAAGCAGATAGCGGCGCCGGCTGAAAGAAGTGAAACTGATGAGGCCTTTATGACGACGGTTCTGTGTCTGCTGCAAGACCTGCCAGTGTCGGCCAAAGACAGTTTCCAAGAAAAAATGATATCAGAATTATATCGCTTACGTCGCGAAAATAGGTAAAAATGAAATTGAAAAGAATTCAACATGATTTCCTTATTTTTTCAAACGCTTGGAGCACTGATTTTTTAGTATATTTTATATTTATAATAACAAAAATATTTATTATAAAAAGATGCATAAAATGCATGTACCTGAACTCTTTTGAGTAATTGTTCCTGAAGTATTTTTCTTTTAATTTATAATAAAAACAATTGAATGAATTTAATTAAACTCCATTTAGTTTTATTAAAAAAGAAATAAACAAGTTCGAAATGATGTTAGATATGTGATTTTAGAATATGTTTTAAAAAGTGTTAAAAAAACTGCATAAGTTATTTCTAATTTCCAAAGAACTTCTTCCACCGTAATGATGCAAATTGGAAGATTGCATAATCGATAGGATATTACTTTCAACTTCTCTACGCCATAAACCGTCATGTCAATCAGCATAGTTGCTTGCAATATACGAAGATGCATTAACGTTGTTAAACATAGTAAAATTATGTAAGGCAACGCACGCTAAAACAATTTTTTCTGCATTTTCAGGAAATAAATGTAATGTTGTTAGTAAAACTCGCCAACGCGCTACTATGTAGTATTCCAAAAGAGTTTTCAATTGTGCGACGAGCTCTTGATAACCTTTTATTAAACACCTCTTTTTCATTTGGTAGCATTCCCCCAGGGTATGGGCGCATTAAATTTGCCCCTAAAGGAAAGGCAGCATCACCAACGAAGAAGTGTGGAGTTTTTAGTTGCGTATTTGGAAAGTTTTTCGCTGGAGAGATGGGAAGTTTATGATCTAATAACCTCTTTCCCACTCGACTCACTTGAAAAATACCTTTACATGTAAAGAGAAACAATAATATTAATAAAAAAAAACAAATGCACAATTATAAAAGTCCTCACCACCATCACTCTGACTTCCATATGCACCAATATCTATATAGGTAAACCGATATCGGGCATCACACACTGCTAACAATACAATAGAAAAAAAATTTTTGTAGCAGAAAAATTTACTACCGCTTCGAATAGCGATATGCTTCCCATCAATAGATCCAACACAGTTGGGCATATTCCACAGTTCCCAGAAGTCTTGAGAAATTTGCTTGAAATCTTCTTCATTAGGCTCAGATACATAAACAGCGCCTAACTTTGTCCAAAGGACTTCAGCTGTCTCCAGAATAATGCGCCTAACCGTTTCCTTCCCCAGTTGAAATGACCATGCCAACGATTGAAACGAAGTTCCTTGTGACAAATATCTTTAAGAAACAGAAAAAAGAATAACACATAATAAAAATATATTAAAATGAACAAACTTACTGTAATGTCAAAGCTAATCGACATTCCGGTTGCACAGGCTCCCTCAACGAATTCTTTTTTTAAAAAGGGCTCAACAAGAGTAAGCAAAAGCCCATATACTTGTGGCGTCATTCGCGTGTATATAAAAAAATCAGCGTGGTCAATCCTCTTCCTTCCATCCTTCCATCCTTCTTCCTCTTTCTGTTTATTTCCCTCACTGAACACGACCGAACTCTTTGTTTTTGTAATTTCACTAATTTCTGTCAATATGCGTATTCCGTCTAAAACAGACGTAAGGATTTTTATTGTTTTTAAATATTTTAACTTTCTGTTCATTTTTGCAAAATTCAAACGAAACAAAACCAAAACACAAATTGCTTATTGACACTTTCTTCTTATGCATGTAAGCACATTATAGTCATTCAAATGTCTACTCTGCGTTCGTTATGCATTTGACAGGCTTTTCGTTCATTTTTTGACAGTAACATACGGCAGCTTATGCACATTATAGTTAGGCCTTTAACCTAAGGAAATATGCTTGCACCTGTATTTGCTTTGTTGAGCGCATGCATATT
The DNA here is from genome assembly GCF_016617805.1 of Bactrocera tryoni. NCBI lineage: Eukaryota > Metazoa > Arthropoda > Insecta > Diptera > Tephritidae > Bactrocera > Bactrocera tryoni. The sequence goes on along the minus strand of NC_052500.1, from coordinate 40,361,860 downwards.
GCATATATAGTATGTAAATGCATATATGTTCATATGTATATTTATGTAGGTATGTGCATATGTTTAATATATTTGAACATATATGGCTGCATGAGTTTTCTTAAAAAATATTATAAGAATAAATTTAGAATTAAATGAGCACCGATTAAGTGGCATCCAGTGTGACCATTTTAGCATTTTTGCAGCTAAATTTAGTTTTTTTTTGTATTTAGCCGCAAAATTTTCATTTAGCATTTAGCATTTTTCTTAGCTTTTTGCGATTATTAGTTTAGCATTTTTTAGTATTATTCTATTTAAAAAATTTGAAATGTTTTATTACTTTTTTGTATAAGCAAAATCTGATAATTTTTAGTTGACTACACATTTATACATATAACCATGGCAATCATTTGCGTAGTGATTAAAAAATAAAATCTGGCATCACAGCTCAATAGAACAGCTGTGTTTTCATTCATCTCTAAAAAAACAAAAAAATAGCAATTTGTTTAACATAGACAATGGAAAGGTTGGTAGTTAACTAAAAAATGAAATTATGTGTAAATTTAAGTAATCATAATAATTTTTATAGGTAACTTAAAAGAAGTGACCCAAATGATTTAGATATTGACGAAGTTAGCAGTGACTCCGAAGAAAGCACGTGCCGGCCCAGCACCAGTAAAAAGTAAATAAATACTTATTCCGAGTGTTAAAAATGTACTAAAAATCATATACTCGTAAATATTGCAGAAAATATACCCAAAGACCCAGAAAAAGCTGGTTTAATGATCCGAGACTATGCAAGTGGATTGTCGACCTAAATGATCAGGAGGTAAAGTGTAAATACTGCCATTGTACTTTAAAACCAAAACAAAGTACACTTCTTACTCATGGAAAAACTTCTAAGCATTTAGCAACAGCATCGCCTTTCACAAAAAACAATCAAAAAACACTCGATTTTCACCAACTAAACAGCAATTCCAAAGTAAAAGCAGCAGAATTATTAGAAGCTTTATATGTAATGGTACACACCACGATAAGGTCAGCCGATCATTTAGTCCGTTTACAAAAATATATATTTATTGATAGCAAGGTCGCCGTTGGCATGACATTGGGTCGAACAAAGTTTACTGCCCTCATTAAGTCAATTTTGGCTCCCCATTTTCAACACCTATTGGCTGAAGATATTAGTGACAACTTAACTTACAGACATAACTATTGATAAGTATTTGGGTATAGTAATACGTTATTACAGTAAGTCTGCCAAACAAATTGTAAACACATTTTTAAACTTAAGTGCACTTGATGACGCGTCAGCCAATGGAATATTTAAAGTTATTAAGGATTTTAATCTAAAAATTCAAAACATGGTGGGCTTAGGAACTGATAATGCCAGAGTAATGACTGGAGTTAGCCGTGGAGTGATAGCAAAACTACGTGAAAAATATAAAAACATAATACCAGTTCCCTGTATCTGTCATTCCATTCAGCTTTCAGTGTCTTCAGCATCCAAAATGCTACCTGATGAAATTGAGTATTTGGTGTCAGAAACTTACAAATGGTTTTCCAAATCAACTTTAAGACACAAACATTATAAACGCATTTACGCTGCGATTAATGATGGCATGCAACCATTAAAATTGGTAAGAGCTTGTGACACTAGATGGTTGTCAATTGAATCAGCTGTAAATCGTATAGAAAGTCAATGGCTAGAGTTGAAAACTCATTTTGAAATTGCCGAAACGGTAGAATTGTGTCATCAAGCCAATATATTAAAAAAATTGTATACTGACAAAAATTTATTATGTCTGAAGTTTTTGAAACCTTTGCTGTCAGATGTACAAAAAGTAAATAAAATGTTTGAAAGTAATAATGCTGACCCTACTCTGTTGCTATCAGAACTATATGTTCTTTTGAAAGACCTTTCCTATCAAATTGTTTTAAAATCTGACATTTTTGATCCGTTCAATTCGCGTTCAGAAGATTTTTTTGTTCCAACACCATACTTTAATTACAACTTTGAAGAATTTTTAAAATCAAAGAAAGATGTAATCAATTCTGAAGAAGAAAATTAAATAACGTTTACTTGCCGAAAGTTTATAGCTCAGCTAATATATCAGCTTAGACAACGATTGCCAGAAAGAAACAAAACAAAGAAAACAGTTTAAAAACGGAAAAAATTAAATTGCATGAACATTTTGAACAACAAATGGAAGATTTCACAGTGGACGAAATTACTATTTTAGAAAAGCAATGGCAAAAGCTAAGTACATATGAATGGGCAAACAAAAACTCAACAATTGATTTCTGGATAAGTGTATACGAATATAAAAATGCTTTAAATGAAAACCCGTTCCAGGAATTGTGTTCTTTTGTTATGAAGTTTCTTGTTTTACCATTTAGTAACGCAGAAGTTGAAAGAGTTTTCAGCGGCATGAACCTTATAAAAACAAAAATTAGACATAGAATGATATTGAACACTATGAATTCACTTCTTTACATTAGATACGGATTGAAAAGGTTAAATAAATGTTGCGAAAGTTTTAAAATTACCAACGATCTCATACAAAAATGTGATAAAAACATGTATGATAATGATATTTCGACCGACTCTTCGGAAGTTGAGGAACAATATTCATTGGATAATGTATTTAGTTTATAATTAAAATGTATCATTTGTAAACAAATGATATTTAAAAATGTACTAAAATGCTATTAAATAGCGATTTAAATGTTTATGTTATTTTTTTATATAAATATACATATACATATGTATGTATGTACAAACCAATGTGATATTGAATTGAATGATCACTTTTTCTTTTATGTTTGTAAGACTCTTTATGATTTTTTTTATTCAATAAATGGTTCACATGGTTGAATTACTACATGACATTGTTTTATTCTAATGAAATATATTTCTAAGGCAACATTGAATACAAAATTTTTAAAAATTAACGCTTTATAGTGATCATTTTATGTAAAAAACGTTTTTATATTTAGCATTATTTTTTGGCATTTTAATATTTTTTTTAGCATTATTTTTATGCTGACTTAGCTGCAACACTTTTTTAGATCTGTTCACACTGGTGGCATCCCTTGGCACCTTTTGATCATTCTCCCAGGCGGCAAAAGTGACTTTTGGAAAGGTGACCTTGCAATGTTCGTCAACTGTGTATATCAGGGATAATGGAATGCCCAACTTATTCCAGTGTGAGAGTGCCTCAAAATAAGCGTTTTTTATAACATTTTCCATTATGGCCAGATCAAAGAAAATAAAATTTTTTGGGCATTTTAAATTAAAACACCCAACATTTATTACGATTGCAAATTATTATATATTGGACTTTTAATATACATATGACGAAACTATTTAAAACCTTTTTTATGATTTTATGGTATATTAAAACAACTGACTTTTGATCTTTCAATACTTAATAAGGTGAATTAAGCCTGTTAGTTCTCAATTATCAAATGTTGTTAATCATTTGTAATTGACAATTAATTATACTATGCATCAAATTACAAAACGTTTGATGAAATATATTTAAATTTCGCATTTTCTTTTCATTGTTTTAAATTTTTATTAGCGATCTTGAACAGCGGCAACAAATTGCTCCGTTTACATATTTTTTTGGTAAGATTTCAATCTGGCCATCGCTCGTTTCCAATTGCTAATCGTCAAAACCTCCCCAATCCAGTCAACTGTCAAAGTTTAGGTGGTTTTGACGTTTAGCAATTGTTCTCTCACTTCCAGTGAGAGAGGAGTTGGACATCTCTTTATCTCTGGTGTATATTATGTATGCATGCACATTAGGGTGTGCCATTTTTAGACAACCTTTTTTTTTCAACTGAAAATCAGGCTCAAAACTTTTGAAATGTGTAAAAAAAAAGTCACTCAAAAGATGAGCTCTTAATAATAATATTAAGAGGTGCCTCTTTCAAATTTTCTGTTTTCCATATAAATTACATAGAAAAAAAATCTTTTTTTTTGTGGTGGTTATTGTGCGGAGGTTATTATATGTATGTGCACGCGATGGGTGCCAGTTGGGATTGTAACTCGATTCCGATTCTACTCGAAAATCGAGTTTTCTCGTAAAATGATCCAATGTGGAACCAAAGTGTATGTGTGTGCGGCAGGCACTCATACCTTGGTTTTTCCAGAGTGTAGTGTGGGTGCACACACTTACACTTTGGGGCGCTGAAAACAGAAAATTTGAAAGAGGCACCTCTTAATATTAATATTAAGAGCTCATCTTTTGAGTGACTTTTTTTTTACACATTTCGAAAGTTTTGAGCCTGTTTTTCAGTTGAAAAAAAAAGGTTGACTCAAAATGGCACACCCTAATGTACATGTTTAATATATTTGAACATATTGCCGAAGGAAAGAAAGTTATTATTTAAAATGAGTAACTATTTGTTCGTTGCAAAGGTATCCTGTTGGTTTTTCTTCTTTCTCATCGGACGTCGGTGTACCTTTGATTTCGTCCTTGGGTTATTGTTGTACGTGTTGGATTCCAGTATTGCTGCGGCTGTTGACTTACGTTTATCTCGTCTACCCCACGCACCACTTGGAAAAGTTTCTTTTTGATTGTAGTACCATCTTCTGCTGTTATACCTCCACCGTCAGGAACTTTAATTTCCATGTTGTCATTCTCTTCATCAGGATTGAGGATTGAGTGCAGTATCTGTGACACCATAACCAGCCTCCCTAATGCCTCAAAAATGAGGACTCTCCCGGAGAATAAAACGCCACATGAATGCCCGGCTTCACAGTCTATACTTAGGGTGTGCGCAAATAAAATCTTAGCTAAGCATTGTTGCAGTCAATGCTTAATTTTTATAAAATTTTATTATAATATATGGCAACGTTATAGGCAACATATGTTCTACAAATGTCATTCATAAAAATAGGTTTGAAATATTTAAATTATAACAGACAATAGTAGATGAAAACAACAAAAGAACTCCGAATTTGACCGCTGGCGAGTCGGAGCACCTATTGGAGCTGGTGGAAAAATATAAAGCTGTCATCGAGTGCAAGCGGACGGACACTTGCTCGAACACTAAGAAAGATGTCGCTGAAAATTCAAAACAAAAATCAGCTGTTTCTTAAGCACTGCTTAAGTCTCCCATTTTCAGTACTTAAGCATAACTTAAGTATGAACTGTAAAACACTATTTTCTAGTTTTATCTTAAGCACAACTTAAATATGGACTGTGAAACCGGGCGGAAGTCTTCTTTTTCCGTATTTGGTACAATCGCTCGTTTCAAATCGTTTCTGAAAAGTTTATCTGCTTCCACAATTTTTGTACTTTCGATAATTACGGAGGTACCTCCTCTTTTGTCTTGTACTCTTTAATTTTTCATAATTTGTCTCTGCAAGATTCTTTTTGTTTTCTGGCTTCTTCGTTTCCGCTGCACTTCTCACTCCCTCTCTCTTTGCTTATCCAAGTCTGCGTGATTTTTCGTCGGTTTTAGTTGTCGACTTGCCATCAGCTACAGTTCAACATCTCTTTCTGTAAAATGAATTACCAAAGAAAACTTTTCGGTGTGCTCATAATTAGCATGGAAACGGCCCTGCTTATCACTCCGGCATTATTAAATAGAAGACTGAGTATAACTCGACATGATGGTAAATTTCCCATTCTGCTGTCATAACTTCTTGGCTACATCGAGCGCATCGTACACACTTCATCACATACTGGCTTAGTTAACGTTCTGTGCGAATGATACAGTACTCATTTCTGAAGTATGTTCGCTTTAAATTAATACCACTATGTAAGGTTGCTTCCTAGGTAACTAACCTCGCTAAATCACAATTTTTCCGTATGTTTGAATGCTTAGTGTCATAAGAGATTTCAGAATTTCTTCCTCCTACTCTTAAAATACCATCTTCATCTATAAAAGGATATAAGTGTTTAGGATTATTTACGTTAGTTTTAAGTTTATTTTCTCATAATGTTAAGTCTGATCTGGCAATACTGTTTTATATAAGCTTTCTATTTTTCTTCTCTCTTTTATCATACATTTCTGTTTGATATTGTCTTTGTTTATTCATATTTCGAAGTTACGGTATTTGAAATTCCTTTGAACTCCTATAAATACTAGAGTTCATGTATGTACAAGTCTCTTCTCTGATTGTAACTTAGTGCTGATGGTACTCATCTCAATAAAGCATTGAGAACTCTACCCGCTGGTAAAATTAATTATTTAACATTTTGGTGCCTCCTGTGAGGACAAATATTTTTAAATTTATTTTGTAATTGTTTGTTATTGCGGTTGTGTGGTTTCATGGCGGAACTTAATTGGCGATCATCGGCGGTGAAAGCAATAAAGCGCATACATGCACGTGTCTCGGAAGGTGCCATGGAAAGCCGTGATGTGTTTCATCTCCAACAAGAGCTTAAGTCGCTTGAATCGCATTTTGAGCGCTTCATGGAGAACCATAATCGTTTGGTTGGAGGAGCTACGTCCACCGAGATGGGGCCACATGATGCACTTTTGGAATCAGTAGAGGAGCTGTATACTGCAGCATGCAGCAGACTTAATCGTCTCATCGCATCGTCAAGGGTTGAGTCTAATGTCGCTGACGGAACGCAAAATTGCCCCACGACATCTCTCGATGGGCATTTGGTTGATCTCAAATTAGACCCGTTAGCTATCCCGTTGTTTGATGGAGACATGTGTAAATGGTTAGCGTTCAAAGATGCCTTTGAAACACTGGTACATAATTCGACATATCCAGAAGCGTTTAAGTTGGGAAAACTTCGGCAGGCGGTAAATGCGGCTACTGTTCCTTTAATTGGTGGGATATATTCAGGAGGTGTGGAAGGCTCTCAAGGACCGCTATGACAACAAAAAGCAGCTAGCGGAAATACACGTATCCCGTTTTCTTAACCTAAAGCCAACTACTCATGAGTCATCACAAACGTTATTGACTATTGTGGATACGGTTCATGAATCGCTGCGTGCATTGCGTGTTATGGACATCCCTATAAATCAGTGGGACGCATTGGCTGTACCCATCGTGGTGGCTAAGCTTCCAGCCGTAACTAAGCGTGACTGGTGTATGAGGTGCTCCACTACAGAGATACCACAGTTAGATGATTTATTGAAATTTCTGGAAAGACGTGCTCATAGCCTAGCTCCTGAACCATCGGTCTCAGTAATAGCTTGCCGTCAGCAACGACCACTGAGGGCGCATGTGGCTACTACGGACGCCGCCCTGTGTGCTCATTGCGGGTTAGCGCATCGAATTGTCAAGTGTCCTGCAATATTGGCTCTTAGCATCGAGCAACGATTTGAAGCCCTTAAGAGATTGAAATTGTGTTACAACTGTTTACGTTCGAGTCATTCCTATCGTCAGTGTTCGTCTGGTAATTGTCGAAATTGTGGACGCAAGCATAACACGATCCTATGTCGAGACAAGTTCAACAACACGTCAACGTTTTCTTCTACAACTACGCCAGCCGTATGCAGTGAGGTACCTACGGAGGTGCCGATAATCACAACAGCATGACTAGCCGCACCAGCAAAGCCTCTCGCTGCCAATCCAAAACCGATAACTCTTTTAGCAACAGCGCGTGCATATGCCTTTGGAGAAGCATCGGTGCAGCGAGTGGCACGAGTCCTGTGTGATCCCGGATCACAGGTCAGCTTTATAACGGATCGCCTAGCAAACTGTTTGCAGTTATATCGACGAAAATGTGACTTGATGGTAGAAGGTGTAGGTGCGACCATCAATACTCGAGTGAAAGGCAGCGTTACGTTCACTCTCAGATCAACAATATCTAATTTTGGAATGCGAATTGACGCCTTGGTTTTATCGTCCATTACTTCACCAACTCCAGCAGTGAAGATTGACATGAACCAATGGCCATACTTGAGAGGCATAGACTTGGCGGACAACCAGTTTGGTACGCCTGGAGTTATCGACGTTCTTATTGGCGCGGACGTGTGGGGGCGTCTCATAGAAGGTGAAGTCATCGGTGGAAGACCAGACGAACCTTTTGCCCAGCGTACCCGCTTCGGATGGGTGGTGTTTGGTCCAGCAGCAGTGACCTTTCCTTCAACGGAATCATTGCTCACACTCACCACTTCGCTAGACACGGAGGACTACCGGTTGGAGGAACTGGTGTCAAAGTTCTGGCAAATGGAGGAAATAGCGGTGGTTGACGATCTGCCACAGCACGAGTGTGAGCAGATTTTCGAAACCACTCATAGCCGTACCCTAGACGGCCGTTATATGGTACAGTTACCCTTGCGGCGAAAGGCAACGGAACTAGGTGACTCGTACACACTGGCATTACAGCAATTTCATAGACTAGAGCGTCGTATGGTTGCGGATCCAGTCCTTAAAGAAAACTACATTTCATTTATGAGAGAATATGCAGCCCTTGATCACATGGAGATAGTACAACCACCTTACAATCACACAAATTGCTACTACATTCCTCATCATGCGGTCACAGCAAAGTTTCGCGTGGTGTTCAACGCTTCGGCACCTACCAGCACTGGAATCTCACTGAACGATGTTCAACTGGTAGGTCCAACGGTTCAGGATTCGTTGAGTAGTATACTTTTACGTTTTCGTCGCTATCGAGTGGCGATAACTGCGGACATAGAGAAGATGTTCAGGCAAGTGTTGGTTGCACCTGAACATCGCGACTATCAACGAATTATATGGCGTGAGTCTCCTGCAGACGATATCCGAGTATATCGCCTGAAGACTATCACATATGGTATGGCATGCAGTCCTTACAATGCAGTACGAACCCTGCAACAATGTGCGTATGACAATTACGCTGTGGTTCCTGACCTACAACAAGCGGCTCGTGCTCGAAGTGCGATATTAACTTCGTTTTATGTTGACGACTTCTTGACAAGTTGTGAAAGCGGTACTGATGCAGTGGAGCTGGCTACGAACGTGGATGCCATTTTATCTGCTGGAAAGTTCAGCCTAAGAAAATGGAACTCGAACGATAGTCAGGTGATGATGCGTTTATCTAATGAGCCGTCTCTTTCTAGCTATATCTTCCATCCTGGGGAGACTTCCGTTTTGGGCCTAAGATGGGACGCACTGTCGGATCAGTTATTCTTTCGCGTCGATCTACGTCAAAGAGGAGAGATACCCACAAAGCGTCGTGTACTCAGCGAGGTGGCACGACTCTTTGATCCTACTGGATTGTTATCGCCTGTTATCGTTACTGGGAAAATATTCATTCAGAGATTGTGGTCTGCCGGTCTATCTTGGGACTCACCATTACCTGACGATCTTTGCCGCGAATGGCTGAAGTATCGGGCACAGCTTCCAGAGCTTAATCAAATTCGAATCGAGCGGTGGATGGGTATGATTCCACGCATTGAAACATCATTTCACGGGTTTTGTGATGCTAGCTCACACGCGTATGCAGCGGTGATTTATGCGAAGACGTTGCACACAGACGGTTCAGTACGTTTCACTCTTCTTACGGCACGTACCAGGGTAGCACCACTCAAGGCTACTACCATTCCACGCTTGGAACTTGCGGCAGCGCTACTTCTTGCCGAAACATTCCAGAACGTTCGGGATTCTTTGGGACTAGTTGACGTTCCCTACTATCTATGGTCGGACTCAGCTATCGTACTGTGTTGGCTGAGGAAGGATTCAGCAACACTAAAACCATTCATATCAAATCGGGTTCGTAGAATACAAGAGCTGACATCCCCCACGCGATGGCATCACATTCGTTCTGCTCATAACCCAGCTGATTGTGCCAGTAGAGGAATCACACCTGGCGAGCTACTGGTACATCCACTTTGGTGGCATGGACCTAAGGAGGCAGAGATGATCTATTTGGACAGTAGTGATGTTCCTCTCAGCAAGGATGAGTCAGAGGTCTTACTCGCCGAAAAGCGAAATACGAACAAATTGATTGCACTCGTGTCACATCCACTGTATACACGTCGTCCAAACGGGCATGCTATCCTCTTAACTGAACGGTTCAGTAATATCACACGATTGTTGGGAACGGTGGCCATTATTCTACGTTGGTTAAGAAACCGTCGACACCTTCGCCAACCGGTTATTAGTGCTCAGGAATTGGAAGACGCACTATACACTATAATCCGTTTAGAGCAACAGGAACATTTTGCAGATGAAATCCGTCAATTGAAGTCTAGTTCAGGTTTGGCATCTTCCAGTCGAATAATGCCTTTAAATCCCTTTATAGATAAGAACCGAATCCTACGTGTTGGAGGACGCATTCACAAGGCTGAACTAGGACATGATCAACGATTCCCTATTATTTTACCAAAATCAACGCCGTTGGTCAAGCTTTTACTACACCAGGCACATGAAGCTACACTGCACGGAGGAGCGCAGCTCATGCTACACACTCTTCGTCGCCGCTTCTGGATTTTGAGTTCCAGGCAAGCAGTCAAAGGTTTCATCCATAACTGTGTAGTGTGTCGTCGTCACAGAGGGGAAGTCCTGAAGCAGCAAATGGCTTCCTTACCCGGGCAGAGGATTAGAGCCGCTAGACCGTTCATTTCATCTGGTGTCGATTACTGTGGGCCTTTTACATTACGAATCGGAACGAAACGCTCTCGAACGCTTATCAAAACGTATCTCGCAATTTTCGTTTGTATGGTCACCAAGGCTGTACACATTGAGGTGGTTGATGACCTATCGTCACAAGCCTTTCTAGATGCCTTCACTCGTTTCGTCAGCCGACGCGGTCCCTGTCGGGATTTATATAGTGATAATGGTACAGCGTTTGTTGGTGCCAATCGACTCTTGAAGGAAGACCTTGCAGCATGGCAGGGTGAGAATAATAAGCGATCGTTAGCAAATTCTGGCACGCATTGGCATTTCATAACACCCAGTGCTCCGCATCAAGGAGGCCTCTGGGAGGCGGCAGTGAAATCCGCTAAGCACCATTTGATACGCTGCGTAGGTGCGCAGGTCATGTGGTATAGTCAGTTACAGACGCTGGCAGTAAGAATAGAAGCCTGTCTTAACTCCCGTCCTATTACACCACTGTACGACGATCCTGAGGAGAAACTTGCGTTAACGCCTGGTGATTTCCTGATTGGGTCTCCACTACTGGCGGTCCCCGAACCAGATATCAAGCATATTCCTGGCAACCGACTGAAGCAATGGCAATGGATACGTCACATACAACAGGTATTCTGGGAGCGATGGAGTGAGGAGTATCTAACCTTTCTGCAGAGACGCAACAAATGGCTTCGGCGCTCGAGGAATATAAGGGTGGATGATATCGTCCTAGTCAAACAAGAGAACCTGCCTCCAACTCACTGGTGCCTGGGTCGAGTGACAACAGTACATCCCGGAGCTGATGGAGTGGTCCGCAATGTCACGTTGAGAACAGCTAGAGGATACATGAAACGAGCCGTCCAAAAACTATGTCTTTTGCTAGAGAAGGAAGATTTCGAGTCGACCGACTCGACCGGGCAGGATGTTTAGAATTATTTACGTTAGTTTAAAGTTTATTTTCTAATAATGTTAAGTCTGATCTGGCAATACTGGTTTATCTAAGCTTTCTATTTTTCCTCTCTCTTTTATCATACATTTCTGTTTGATATTATCTTTGTTTATTCATATTTCGAAGTTACGGTATTTTAAATTCCTTTGAACTCCTATAAATACGGGAGTTCATGTATGTAAAACCCGCTTCTCTGATTGTAACTCAGTGCTGATGGTACTCATCTCAATAAAGCATTGAGAACTCTACCCGCTGGTAAAATTAATTATTTAACAATAAGGTTGATAATTTTTTTTTTACCCAACACCTTGTCATTTTCTAATTGCCGTATTTCATCATAAAAATCAAAATTCTGTGGCATTTCAATTACATTTTTCTTTGCTAATTACAGCTGTTTACTGTTAAATAATCTGGTCTTTGCTGCTATGTTGTAGTAATTTTTCAAGTGATGTCCCTCTTGATGCAATATCTGCTGGATTTTCACTTGATTTCTCGTAACTCGAACTTCTCTTCGTTGTTTTTATTTTGAACCCATGCCAGTGTAACCATTGAATCACTCCATGCATAAATTTTACACTGTAAATTCAATGTCTTTTTGACTCTTTTTAATATATTAGCCAAAGATGTGCACGGCAAAGTTCTAATTTGGGTATTGTTTTACTTTGCTTTTGGCTAACAAGAGTGTTACTTGCACTCCCACTTTTGCATATACTATATTATATTACTGCTGTATATGCTTTATCAGATGCAACTTCAAATGCGTGCAATTTCAAACTGGTGTTGCTATTTTTACCGATCCAGCGTGGAATAGTTATTTTATCGAAAATGGTACATCTAATTGTTTAGCGACTTTCAGGCACTCATTATCCTCCCGTGTATTTTCATCAATTATTTCGGGACTACTTAATAACCATTTTCTCAAATGAAATCTTGCTCTCTGTAAAGCTTGCATTAATTTCCCGCACAATTCTTTACATTCTGGTATAGTATAATCTCAAACCATGAGATCGTCCATATAAAAATCGTTATTGATGGCGTTATGAACGTTTTCATTACCTGTAAAAGTTACCAATTTCCTGCAACGTTCTCTCTGCTAAAAACGGTGCTACTGCTGTGCCATATGTGACTGTTGTAAGTTTAAACTCTTTTATTTTCTCCTGCGGATTTTCTCTCCATGGAATATATTAGTATTCCTGATCTCCTTCTCTAAATTTTATTTGCGGATACATCTTTTCGACATCAGCACTCATTACATAACGCCACTTGACAATGTCTTTCTGTAATGTCGGCGCCATTAATATTACGACATTCACGTACCTCCATTCAGCTTCCGGAATCATCTTATTGATGTCGTTTACCCTGGTGCGTACAAACTTCTCTTCGTTGTTTTTATTTTGAATCCATGCCAGTGTAACCATTGAATCACTCCATGCATAAATTTTACTCTGTAAATTCAATGTCTTTTTGACTCTTTTTAATACATACTTATATTAGCGAAAGATGTGCACGGCAAAGTTCTAATTTGGGTATTGTTTTACTTTGCTTTTGGTCAGCAACACTCTACTTGCACTCCCACTTTTGCATTTACTATATTATATTACTGCTGTATATGCTTCATCAGATGCAACTCCAAATGCGTGCAATTTCAAACTGGTGTTGCTATTTGTACCAATCCAGCGTGGAATAGTTATTTTATCTAATGGGGCATCTCGACAGGATAAAATCTATGTCTTACTACCTGTCAAATCTATTGCTTTTGCCATTGCCAAATCTGTATGTGGGCATTTGTTATCATAACATAATCATTTGCGCAATGGCGTACCCTGCAAGACGGAGGTAACAGATTGCACAAATACATTGAAACATTTTCAGCTGTTCACTAACACCACTGTTACATTTTCTGGAATTTTCAATTGAATGGGAGATTACGTAAGTAAGATAGAGAAAAACTATCGACATTCTAAGCATATTGTAATGTTAACTTGCTAGAATAGGAAAGACGAATACCCAATTTTTCAAGAAGAAGAAAACGAAAAGCGCAGTTTATTTTGGATTTTAAAGAGGTAAGTTTGTTACATACTAATTTGATATTTTATAATTAATTTCTATTATATATATATATTATTAATTTCTGTTTTATAGAGAAATCGAAAAAGCTTCACAAGGAGAAAAAGGTAAGGAGTGTGAATTGAATGTTGTGTGTATAATTAAACGTTTTATGATTACAGGAATCAAGTGGAGAATTCAAATATATTGCGTACAACAAACAAATAAGGCAGTAAGTTTTAAATTATTAAAATTAAATAGTGCATATTTATTTCAAATATATATCTACATATATATGTATATTAGTGATTCAAAAAAAAAAATTTTTTTTTTCTTTTCGTACTCGGAAAAATAGGTTCCTAGACACCTCTACGAAAGCCTCTCCCAACATGAGTTTTTAATTGTGACGGGAAGGTCCTCCTACATACAGTTTTCTATTTTTTCTTATTATCAGATTGAAAATTTTATATCTCGCTTCCAACTACTCGAAAAAATATCTTGATTCTTAGATTTTGTGGGAAATTGAATGCTCTACAAAAAAGGTCTAGTATGATTTTTTTCGTAAACCCAAACGTTTAAAAGATATTAACAGTTAAAGTTTGATTATTTTTAGGAAAATTTTTTATTTCTTATGAATTTTATAACTCAATGAAAAAAATTATTATGAATGATGAAACTCATAATTTTGTAGGAAATTTACTGCTCTATAAAAATGGTCTCTTATGATTTTTCGATTAAGTTAAGCGTTTACGAGATATTCATCGTCAACCATCAATGCATATTAAGGTGGATCAAAAAAAAAATTTTTTTTTTCGTTTGATACTCTGAAAAATAGGTTCCTAGACACCTCTAAGAAAGCCTCTCCAAAAACCTTATTTATAATGATTTTTTCATTGAGTTATAAAATTCTTAAGAAATAAAAAATTTTCCCAAAAATAATCAAACTTCAACCGTTAATATCTTTTAAACGGTTGGGTTTACGAAAAAATCATAATAGACCTTTTTTGTAGAGCATTCAATTTCCTACAAAATCCAAGGAACAAGATATTTTTGCAAGCAGTTGGAAGCGAGATATAAATTTTTCAATCTGATAATAAGAAAAAATAGAAAACTGTATGTAGGAGGACCTTCCCGTTACAATTGAAAACTCATGTTTGGAGAGGCTTTCTTAGAGGTGTCTAAGAACCTATTTTTCCAAGTACGAAACAAAAAAAATTTTTTTTTTGAATCACTCTAATGTATATACATACATACATGTGTAAATGTAAAAAATTTAAACGAATTTACAATTATAATTGTGTCGACTTTAGAATACCGTCCCAGGATTTCGGGAATAAAATGGGTATGGTCGGATAGAGGAGGTTCTTCAGATCAATATTGCATCCTTTAGTTGATGTGAAATAAATATAATTCAACAATAAGTTTAATATTAAAAAAAATGTACACGAATTAGTGAAGTGCTAGTGGACATAAAAAGCGAAATATAAGTGTAAAATTAATTTTAAATCGAAAAATACGTTCTTCAAATAGTGGTAATTTTCAGTTTTAAACGCAAATATCTCGAATATTCCCGCGAGTATAACTATATATATTCTTGAACTGGATAACCTCCTCTATAACTAAAAATGTTCATTTGTTCTTCCAAGATATTTGTTCGTATGCAGAATATCTAAAATTGTTTAAAATAAAAACAACATTAGTGTTTCATCATATACATATACGCATTTCTGCACCTAAGCAATATTAAGCATAAATATATTAGTATTTGCTTTATAAAAATACATTTATGTTTTTCAGATATAATCCAGAAGCTGGATGCCATTGAGACCCGTCTCACTGCAATTGAAAAGTCCCTAACAGACAAAGTAAGTAACTCAGTATTACATTACCAAATTAAAACAGAAGCTAATTTTTATATTTTAATTTTCTAGATGCCAGAGAAGGCCGAGGTGCAGGCGCAAAGTAAATTATTGCGCGAATGCCGCGTCATAGCGGCAAAGACGCAACCAGTCAATTAGCCGAATCACCGGTGATTTGGAGGACGAGCATTACGTGGAGCTCGCTTCGAAACTGCTCATATCATCGGAAGAGCACGCGCGCTTCGTGGAAGACAAACTTTCACAAAAGGAAAGCACGGATGCTATGGTAAATATTTCGTTTTTAAATATTATGCGATTGTAATATAATTTACTGTAATTTTTTTTACAGATGCGGCCCATATTGAGGTCAAGGGGCGCAAAAGGCAGTGTGGACGGCGTACTGCGTGGCATGTTTTCTGACGACCTAATGTACCACTACAATTTAGAGGGGCGCAAGGAGAAGGAATCCCTACTAAAACTAAAGTGCGTAGGGTTAGTTTTTGGTAGGTTTTTTTTTACTGGTATATATTTGAATGCTTTAACTTATTACGTTTCATTTTAGATATATTTCCTGACAAAGACAAAAACACTATATGTGGGGAGCTCCGGAGATTTGTGGCCTTAAGCCACAATCGTTTTAAACAGAAAAAACTAAACTAAAGACTAAATTAATATAAGTTTTCTAATTATTACTTATATATATTAGTTTTAAGTTGTAAATATTAGTTCTAAGTTGTACTATACCTATTAGTTTTACGTTGTAAATATTAGTTCTAAGTTTAAGTTTCTTATTTTACTTTTACAAATATGAATTTTTAGAATTATAATTTTTATACTGAAATAACTTGTATTATTTTTCTGCCGAATACAATAATAATAGGCATATTACTTATATTATATATAACTAAATATCTGATTTTAATTTTATTATTAAATAAAGCAAAATAATAAAAAAAACTGAATTTTATTAAAAATAATTGAATTTGCTAGAAGTAACAAGTGGGTAACAGATAATCTTGTTACTGCTTGTTCTTGCTAACATGCTTATATGTTATAGGTAACAAACTGATAACGAAAATAATAACAATAACAGATATTCGGGTAACAAATACTTTTTGTTATCCATAACACATAGGTTAGCTATGCGCTAACAAAAGAATTTGTTACCCGTAACATACTGTGAAGAGATTTGCTAACAAATGCATGTATTCTGTTAGAACAATGCAGCATGTGATATTTGCCATTGGTTAGAGCGGGATAACCATTGAACATCAAATAGCTATGTGTTATTTTTTCCCACTCTCTGAACAGAAGTAACAAATATTTTAACGAATGCAAAAGTGAACAATAACAAGTCGCTTACACGTTTGCTAACAGCTACCCGTCTTGCAGGGTAGGGTTGGGAGGTTCGAGCTGATGTAGCGCATGCTTTGAGCTCTTGAAAAAATTTATTTTATCACATTGCGAAATGCCGCCGTGTAGGTAGCTGATGTAGCGCACGTTTTGAGCTCTTTAACTCCTTAAATCTTTTATGTGGAAAACAAAAAAAGAATAAAGATCCTTTTGTTTACAAATGTATTTCTGGGAAAAATAAGAATTCATATTTTTAGACTACTATATAATAATTGTGGCATAAATTTTATATACCCATTCAAATAATAAATTTAAAATGAGCAATGATATTTTGATTTTTGCTTGTATAAGTTTATTAAATTTAAGATTTCGATTATTCCCAACCCAATTTGCATAATTTTTCTGTAAATTAACAATATTAAACTAAATATTAATTTTTTGAAAAAATGTTATTTTGAAAATGTACTTTATTTTTATAATATAACATAACCGTCTTAATATTAGCTCGTCTAATTTTCATATTACCGAAATGAAAATGACGTCGGCATATGTGCAAATGGGATATGTTGCCTCTTCGAAATTTTCAAAGAAATGAAAACTGCGCTGTCAAACTGCTGAAGTGACAGCTTATAGCTTACGATATATGGCATACTAATTAGTTTGCCAAATATTGTAAGCTATAAGCAATGTGAAGTCTCCACAGGCAATAGGCAGTGCAATACAGTTAGTAAGACATAGATTTTATCCTGTCGAGATGCCCCGTAAAGTAGTACATCTAACTGTATCCATTTGTTGTTATTGCAAATGCGTCAAAGACAGCTCTTAGTTTTGTTGTGCTTTCTTTTTTAATTACTGTTTGATGGGGCAAGTAATATTCCTTTCCAATTACCAACCCAATGGGACTTGGTTTGTTCTAATTCGGGTCCGTTAGTAATTTTTTTTTTCGTATATAGGCCTTTTTTTCAAATCTTTTTATTTAGAGAACACCAGAGCTTCTTCTTCTGCTACAAACTTGCTGTTAAATCTGGGTTTTATTTCTTACTTTATGACGTGAAACTTCTACGCATTCTGATAAGACGCCGCTTATTTCGGTTGTTACCTTTATCTTCGGTAATCCTAACATTTAAACTCCTTTCTCAGAAATGAGAACCGCTGTCTATTAAGGCCCTTAGTTCCAAAGCTTCTTTTGGCGTTACCACCTTTATGATTGCGGTTGCTTAAAATATTTCTTCTCCATTATGCTTGACCATATTTGACGATATTTTTTGACTTGGTTTGTCTTCTTGTAGTAAAGTGATGTGTGATTTTTCGCATACTATACCTTTTCACGTTTTGAAGCAAGTTCTTGTTGCCTATTGCCCCAAGTAGCTGATTGTTGCGCACTACTTTTAAAGGGCATTCGACATTTAATTTTTGGAATTTGTCGCATCGAAGTATGTCATGCCCTGCCATTTGGAAGCCATTACTATTTTGTCGAGAACTTATCTTTCACTATTGTTTGTTTGTTGCGGTTGTGGGATTTTATATTTAGTTTGGTTGTTGCCAGTTTATTCCTCGAAATAGATATCTATGTGAATCTAGCATGCAATTCTGTGTGCTGTATTGATGCTCCAGAAATAAAATTGCGTTTGACATTGCGTTTGATTATATTTTAGTCGGTTTTCGAACGGTATTACTCTCGAAATAGTTGTATGGAAAATTTTCTTAACACCAGCTGTGCTAACACGTCCCCTAATGTTCCTTTTTTCTTGATTATAGGGAGGTATTCATTCGTGACGTTCAATAACTTTTTCATTTTATTAACTGACTCATCCGTCAGCTGTGGTAGTTCTACTAGTCTCTCTACATTATCATTGATGTGTTTGCGCTCGTTATCATACCTGCGTGACTGTAACGCCCAAGCGGTATTGTGATTTGCAGCTAGTCTAGTCTAGCATCTCCTTGAAGGCATGATTTTAAATAACTAAGTTTTTTGAAGTCACCAATGACTTTATTATTATGAACATACTCCTCGAAGAGTTTGGTTGCCATTCTTTGAATTCACTTGATAATTTTTGTAATTATTTCGCTGGTAGTTCCAATTTTTCAACTGTTTTTATTTCTTTTTGCTTTTTAATAATCGCATATGTCAGTAACTTCAAAAGATCTTGTATCAGTCAGTTCGTCGATATTTCTTTCCTTTCAGCTCCATAAATTCGGTCTTCATAACCTTCAATTTTAGCTTAGTCGGCAGTATTAAATTTTTTTTTTTTGCCTCTTCAATAATAAATCGATGTTTTTCTGCTCTTTTTCTATTGCCTACTCTAGCAGGTCTATTATTTTATTAGTTGGGCTATTTGCTCTTGCCCCTATGTTCCATTTCAAGTTGCTCCTCGACTCACTTCCTATCATATGCGGCTTCGCATTCCTGCTGCAAACTTTCGTATACAAACGAAGTAGTCGTGGTTCGGTGCTACTTTCCCTGTCATCTTTGTATGGTTGCTGTGGGTCGAACTCACTCTATAGCACTTCAATGGTCTCTAATCCATCTTTATGGCACCGTGCTGAAATTTCTCTTTGCAGCACCTTTTGGCGTTGTAACAAGACCGCAGTGTTCGACATTTTTAATTATTTTTTTTGAACAAACTGTTTTTAATCTTCAAAGAAATCGTTGAAGGTAATTGTTTTGGTCGCCTGGTTGACCTTGCTATGCCTCGATTCTCAGCCGCTAAATTTTTAATTGAATAACAGTTATTACACAGCGTTTAGTTTCGTACTAATGCGATCAAATTAATACCAATATATATATATAAATACTCAATAAAGAATCTTTAAATTCTTATCGCTGGTGGAGGAAAAATAAAGATCTTTATTGAACTGAGAATACTATACTATATATTCATTCTAATTTTATTTGAGTAATTTCCTCGCTTATATACAATTTTTGAGATTATCTTAAATAACTAAATGTACATATATATATGTATGATTGTATGTATGTAACATATTGTACCATATTCCCTGCCAACCACGGCTACCCACTTGAGTCAAATATTTCAATACAACTACACATTTTTTCTCTATGCACTAACACCAACGCACATTTTCGGGTTATTTTTTGTTTACCTAAATGCGATGAAAAAAAATTCTTTCATTTCTTGATTTATTTGAATGAGTGCGAAGGAGAAAACATTATTGTCAATAGTGAAAATAGAAAATCCCAAAGGGGTAATAAAAAAAACGATTGAAAGACACATGTCGTTCGTGATCATACCATCGTAAAGGAGGCTCATACAACAAGAAGGTAAGTAAATGAATTTTGTGTGATTTTTTAACAATATTTTGATAATAATTAGTTCATTTATTTTTATAGCTTTGGAAATCAGAACTGAATTGGAAGTAGCAGCAGCAGCTATATCATCAGAAACGGCAAATATCAATTGTTAAGTAAGTATGTGAAAAAAGTGTGTGTACTTTGATATTGGACTGCGCAGTCCAATATAATACGCAAAAATAAATACATACATATGTACATATGTATTTTATGCGTTTAAGGCGGCCTGCACAATCCAAAACAATATGTGAAAACAAATGTTTGCTTTATATTTTAAATAATCAAATAATATTAATCTTTTATTTCAGATATTATTATGATTTTTATTTAATTATTCTTTCTTTTCAGATTTTATCACTATTTTTATTTAATTAACCTTTGCTTTCAGAGTAAATTCTATTTGTATTTAATATATTTTATTCTTTCAGAGAATATTAATCTTTTTTACAGATATTATTATCATTTTATACAATTAATCTTTCGTTTTTTTAGATATTACAAATTCAATGTAATTATTATTTATTTTCAGGTGTTAATAATCTTTATTTTATTTTCAGGTTGTAATAATTCTTTTCCTTAATTAATCTTTTTTCAGATATGAATTATTTTTTTAAATTAAATATATTTTTATTTATATATAAATTATAATAAATTTTATGTAAAAATGTAAAAAAATAAAATAAAATAAAAATTTTAAAAATTGAAAGGTTTTCTTTTAAATTTTAAAAGTAAGAATTAAAAAATGCAACCCTGCATCAGCCGTCGATTGGGGATATTAGAGCAGGACAGATATACTTTTTTATATGACACTGCTAAATGAGAGCAACAAAGATATATGATCACATGTATACGTACGTGAGTGGGTAAAATTTTCGCTCAGCCTATGGCAAAGTACACATGATGAACCTATGGATTACCCTCTTTCTTACCCACTGATTATTTGGTTTTTTACCCGCTCATGATTGGCAGGGTTCAATTGGTCAAATGTATTACTAACTATAACTAACTATGTTATCATATGTATAGCATACATCTTAACCTAATGAATATCTTATACGGATATTTGCATTGTGGTATATTTGATTTGTTGAGTACATGCCTATTGTATATAAATGCATGTATATTTATGTGGATAGCTATGTATGTACAGATGTATGTATGTTCAATATATTTGAACATATTGCCGAAGGAAAGAAAGTAATTATTTAAAATAAGTGGGCTGTATGAATTTTCTTAGTATTATAAGAATAAATTTAAGACTAACAATATATAAAGGGCAACCGAGCTTTTTATGCTCTTGCAATTTGCAAGAATCAAAGCCAGGGAAATACCTAAAGGTGTTAAACATCAACCAGAAAATCGGAATATAAGCAATTTTACACAAACATATACCAGAGATAAAGAGATGTCCAACTCCTCTCTCACTGGAAGTGAGAGAGCAATTGCTAAACGTCAAAACCTACTGAACTTTGACACTAATCGAGTTCAGTAGGTTTTGACGTTTAGCAATTGGAAACGAGCGACGGCCAGATTCAAATCTTACCAAAAAAATACATATTTAACCGGAGGGATTTGTTACATCGTTCAAGACCACTTATAAAAAATGTAAAACAATGAAAATTAAATAAATTTGTGAAATTTAAGGGTATTTGATGAAACGTTTTGTAATTTAAAGCATCATAGTATCATTTTCAATGGAAAATTATTAAAAATTGAGAGCTAACAAGCTTAAATCGTTTTATTGGGTATTAAGAGGACAAAAGTCAGTTGTTCTAATATTCTTTAAAAATATTTAAATAGTTTCTCCATATAATAAATAACCACTATTTAGCAATTTTTATTCGTACTAAATGTTGGGTGTTGGGTTGATAAATGCCCAAAAATTGTTATTTTGTTTAATCTGGCCGTAATGGAAAATCTTATAAAAAACGCTAATTTTGAAGCGCTCTCACACTGGAATAAGTTGGTCATCCCTTTATTCCTGCATATACTCTATACAACTCATACACTAACCGGCAAATCAGAGATAAAGAGATGTTTAACTCCTCTCTCACTGGAAGTGAGAGAGCAATTGCTAAACGTCAAAACCTACTGAACTTTGACAGCTAATCGAGTTCAGTAGGTTTTGACGTTTACCAATTGGAAACGACCGATGGCCAGATTGAAATCTTACCAAAAAATGTGTAAACGGAGGGATTTGTTGCATCATTCAAGACCACTTATAAAAAATTTAAAACAATGAAAATTAAATAAATTTGTGAAATTTGAAGATATTTGATGAAACGTTTCTCTTCAAGCTCTAACAAACCTGACGTTATTTTACAAAGAGAAGCATAAAATAGCTCTGTTATATCATTTTAAATAAATTTTTTCTATTTAGTTATTTTTTGCAATAAAAATTTCACTTTGAACAAAATATTAAAATTTCATTGAAGTGAGAGGTATTAGTATGGCACAACGAAATTGTGTACTTATAAAATGGACAGCTGTTTTGTGTACATGCCGGCCATTGTTATGTCGCTGCCTTCTTACAAATGTTTATGTAGAAGCCTTCCCGACGCCATTTACGGTTCACTGTCGTGCAGTAATGCCGTGTCACTCTCTATGTGTTCAGGAAGTAATGCAAGTACAATTTGAGTGAGAGAATTAGGCATGGATAATATGATACGAGACTCTTTGATTCGCATAAAACTTACCTTGCTACGGTGACGAAAGCTGCGCGATGCTGCTATAAAAGCAAGCACTTTACACCAAATGCGATCATTTGCTCTAGCTCGCCGAACCGGACGGTCGCCCAGCATCGCGCAGGAAAATAGCAGTAAGCAGGGGTAAGTGCATTTCGTAGAAGTAGATATTTCACACTTCGGTGTGATGCCAGTGCTCGCAATGACTGCCATAGAATGGGGTACTTCGCAGGCATTGCGCAGAAAAGGCATCACGCTTTGGTGATGCCAGTGCTCGCATTGACTCTGCCGTAGAATGGGGTACTTCGCAGGCATTGCGCAGAAAAGGCATCACGCTTCGGTGATGCCAGTGCTCGCAATGACTGCCATAGAATGAGGCACTTCGCAGGCATTGCGTAGAAAAGGCATCACGCTTTGGTGATGCCAGTGCTCGCTCCCGTTCATTGTCATCGTCGTGCCAGTCGCAACAAGCGTCAACGCCTGGCTCATAAATTCCCTTCATTTTCATCATCGTGCCAGGTTCAACAAGCGTCAACGCCTGACTCATCGATCCCGTTCATTTTCATCACCGTGCCAGTCGCAACAAGCGTCAACGCCTGGTTCATAAATTCCGTTCATTTTCATCATCGTGCCAGGTTCAACAAGCGTCAACGCCTGGCTCATCAATCCCGTTCATTTTCATCACCGTGCCAGTCGCAACAAGCGTCAACGCCTGGCTCATCAATTCCGTTCATTTTCATCACCGTGCCAGCCTCAACAACCGTCAACGCCTGGCTCATCAGACCAGTGTAATCACACTATATTTGTGATTGCATTTTTTCGGTATCTGAAATATCTATTTTAATGTATTTGCAACTGATAGAAGTCAATACAACAGACATCCTTAACAATTATGTATGAATATATGTACAGTACTTGTCCAATAAATTACGAACGAAAACAAAAATGTAATATTTTTAATATAATTTAATAATATTGAATATGATTCAATACAAAAATATAATAACACTGGTCTACATCAAAATTGCCTTCTACATTAAAATATACTATATTAATTGTATTTCACTCGTTGATCATAAATATACAAGTTAAAATTCAGAATTAGCTCTTATTGTGCATTTATGCCTCATAAATATAATAGAGGGTAGCGAGACAGATTTATCACATTAATGATGATAACTCAAAATATTTAGTGATTACCCGCGGAAATTTTATTATTTCGCATTTGTTTGTTGTGTTTAACGTTGACTGTGTTTTGATCAACAGTTAAAAGGTGAAATTGTTACCGTTTTTTTGTAATTTTTAGTGAAAAATCTACAGTTTTCCTTATGTCGCGTAAATGTGTTAATAGTGCAGACAATTTTTGCTACATTTGTGCTAAGGTGACCCTTACTAACCAAAGATGCTCAAAAACACAACGTTTAGAATCTGCTTACTTCCATAATTTTGGAATTAAAATTAAAAACCAAGACAAATCGTGGGTACCACATTTTAGTTGCACAACTTGCTCCACAAATCTGATTAAGTGGCTAAACAAAAAGAAACATTCATTGCCTTTTGGTGTACCAATGATGTGGAGGGAACCTACCAATCATGCAAATGATTGTTACTTTACCTTGACTCCACCCATCCAGCACGGTATATCACGAAAAAAGAAACGAAGCGTAGTATACCCTGACGTAGCCTCTGTATCGCGACCTGTACTACATGGAATCGATTTACCTGTTCCTCGACCTCCCGAAGAATACCAGCAAGAATCTGAAGAAGCGATTAATTCAATGGAAGTTGACTACAATGTGCCTACAACCTCACAATCGCCACAGTTTGTGGGTGACAATATTTTTTGTGACGAACCTCATAGAATTACGCAAGATGAACTCAGCGACCTTATACAAGATTTAAATTTGCCAAAGATAAGCGGAATTACTAGGATCGAGACTTAAGCAATGGAATTTGCTTCAACCGGATGTCAAAATCAGTTTATACAGATATCGTCAGAAGAACATGATGCCCTATTTCAAATCCAAAAACCAGCTTGCATTCTGTAACAACGTAAATGGCTTGATGAACGGTTTGAACATTGAATACCATCCACAGGAATGGCGGCTGTTCATAGACTCCTCAAAATTAAGTTTAAAAGCTGTTCTTCTCCATAATGGTAACACACAACCATCGATTCCGTTATGCCACGCTGTGCATACTAAAGAAACATACGAAAATATGAAATTAATTTTGGCAGATTTGTGGTGATCTAAAAGTCATAGCAATGGTGTTGGGTTTACAAATGGGCTATACCAAGTACTGTTGTTTTTTGTGCGAGTGGGATAGTCGGGCTAGATCTTTACATTACATAAAAAAAGATTGGAATGCTAGACTAAGCCTAAATCCTGGAGAAAAGAACGTCCAGCACCTTTCTCTAGTTAATTCCCAAAAAATTCTTTTACCACCTTTACATATAAATTGGGACTAATGAAAAACTTTTTGAAGGCTCTCAACAAGGATGGACCAGCATTCAAATACCAGCAAAGTAAATTTCCACGTATAAGCGACGCCAAAATTAAAGAGGGAATCTTTATCGGACCTTAAATAAGAGAGATTCTAAAGGACCAAAACTTTGATTCAGTTTTACAGGGCTTTGAAAAAGAAGCATGGGAATCTTTTAGACCCGTCGTTCATGGTTTTTTGGGCAATAAGAGAAATGAAAATTATGTTGAACTTGTGAACAATCTCCTTCAAAAGTATCAACAGTTGGGTATGCAATATGCTAAAAATTCATTTTCTTCACTCTCATCTTGATTTCTTCCCTTCTAACTGCGGTGATGTAAGTGACGAACATGGTGAACGATTCCACCAAGATATCTCGAAAAGAGATAGCAGGGCCGATGGGATGCGTCAATGTTAGCGGACTACTGCTGGAATTTGGAAAGAGATACCCCTAACACTGATTACAAAAGACAAACGAAAAAGAAGTGAAAATCTTAATCAAATTCGTTATTTTTTTAAATTGTAATATTTCCAATTTTATATAAGTAAAAAGCAAAAAATAATAGTAAATAATTATTACTGTTTTTTTTTATAAAATGTTTTGTACTAAAAGCCAAATTTTGTATATTAGGTATATTTCCAAAATAAGAGCTAATTCAAAAAACATATTTTTGTTTTCCTATTCAGTAACCTCAAAGCAATATAAAAATAAAGTATTCAATTGAAAGGCACACAAAAAGTTACATTTTGTAGACCAGTGTTATTTATCATTATCTTATAATACATATATACGTTACATATACGTTTTCATAGACTCTGTGTGTGTTTTTTTGTTTAAAAACTTTTAAACTTTTTATTGCTTATTAGAGTATGAAGAAATAGTATTTGAATGAACTAAATTAAATGATAATGTACATACTTATTGCAACACAATAATCTTATATACATACATAACATATTTATAGTGAACCATACAACAACTTGTACAGGGACATACCATAAGTTTAGTCACATATATTTTACGTATTTAAATATAAATTACAAAAATAAACCCATTTTAGTTTTTTTAATTGGAAAACTTTAAAATATCTCATTTTTGAACGAAAAACTAAGAGTGACCCACTTACGATGGCAACACTTTAAATGCAGTTATATGTCGTGCGATTTCATGCCGTTATACTATTTCCTGTGGGACTACGTCTAGTCTATGCCAACAAGCCAGCTACTATTGATGAACTTCATATGAATATAAAACGTGAAATTGCAGCAGTATCGACCGATTTATGATTGAAAACCGTCGAAAATGGGGTTCAGCGTCTGTTCTGCAAGCGTGCCGTGGTGGCCATGCAAAAAAAAAAAAATTCCATACATAATGGCATCGAACGTACTTTCGCGGGAATAAAGAATTTCATTGATATCTCAAACTGTTTTTGTTTTCTTGAAAAAATAAACTTAAACGCTCTTATTGAAAAACTCGTTATACAAGTATTACTTAATGGACATAATATATATATAAGTTAATTTAATTGTTTTTTACTTATGATGGATTTGGAACACATTCCAATTCCATGAAAGGAAAGAACGAATTGAATTTCTTTTTTATTCGTAAATAAGACTTTCGAGACATTTTTGTCTATTTTTTTTATTTTACAAACTGATATCTTACTTAATACTGTAATATATAGTATTGTGTTGGATTCAATTAGCCAATTGTAGGGTTCGGTAACAAAGAAAAAAAAACCAATTCGTTCAGAAAAAGCAATCGTATTTCTTCATCGTATTCCACTTTAAAGTTGGACATTAAATTTAGTTTATAGAAGGTAGTCATTTAAATAAAATTACTTATTCTTACCAACTTTATATACATATTAAGCAAATGCATTACTGTGTTTTTATTAGAAAAATATGTCTATAAAAATTTACATATTATAATCTATATGCATAGATCAATAGAAGGTGCCATAAGTGGAATTTTTCACGATTATATCACAATTGCAAAGAATCAGAAAGCAGCGGCAATAGAATAAGCATGGGCATTCCTGATATCCGAATGCTCATTTCAGTGGAATTTGAAGTATTTGGCCACGTCCAAGGTAAGCTTTAGATAAATTTGATAATTTAAATTGTGTGGAAAAAAGAATTAAAATAGTTTCTATAAATTAAAATTTTGGCCTTTGTATTAAGTTGCCTCGTATTCACAATCTATTTATAGAATTCACAAATACCATATTTTAGTTCTCTTAATACTTAGATGAAAAGCAATAAATTAAAAAGAAATAAAAACTTGATGAAAGAATATGCCTTTATCAAAAATTTAGTGAGCAACTGAAGCGGATCAGCTTTTTAATTTTCCCTTAAAATAATATTGGATCCACTACAGAACTAGTAGTTCTCCCAAATTATAACAAAATTATCCGGGAAAATACTTTCAGGTGCTGCCAAAAATTTATATTATAAAATGTAGCCTAAAAATTCAACAGTGTAGATGGATTACAAACATATTTGGTATCTTATTAACTTAAATTAAAGGTCTTATATGTATTTATATTTCAACATAGTTAACTCAAATAAGATATATGTATGTATGGACATACATATGTGATATAAACTCAACCAAAGAGCTTAAATTAATTACAATAACTTTTGCCATTTTTGAAGTTTACTAGAAAACATGTTTCCACGTCAATTTATGAACATAACTCACACATTTTAGAGTGTTCAGCATAAAGTCTGCGAGAATAAAAAAATTAATTATCTTTAGTACTAGCAGCCCGAACCAGCTTTGCACAGGTATTAAACAATCATTTCAAAAGTTATAATTTTGTAAACACTCTCCCACACATACTTTCTCGTTTTTGCGTTTCGTCTTTAAAACTGAGTAAAATGAAGAAAATTCGAACATGAAAGTATATTTTTTTGTATTATTAAAAGTTTTTTTCTACTTTTTGTATTGCCTTTACTATATATTTTACTTTCTTTGAAAAGTAAGTTATTATGTAAACAATATTTGATGTTACTTTATTTTGTGGCAGCAATATAAATTAATTTTCAGGACCTCCGACCCGCGATAGACCAACATAAAGTTGGCCATGAGTAAAACATTCTTTTCGTAGGTCAATCCTTACTAATTCGAAAGTTTGGCCTTGGGAATTGTTTATAGTTAGGGCGAAAGATGTTTTCAACGGAAATTGAAGAAGTTTAAATGGGATTTGCGCAGATCACTTAGTATCATCGGAATTTTCGGTATAAGAGCGAGTTGGCCAGGTGCTGGGCCGGTGATAATGGTTGCTACAATTTAATTCTGCTTCAATCCCTTAATAAGCAGCCTCGTCCCGTTGCACATGTTTGATGGGCTTAAAGCTAGCCGCTGAGATCCCTCTATAATCGATTCTCGCCACTTACTTTTGAGGTTCTAAAATTTTGTTCAGTAAGTCGCTGCGATCGTTCGATACTCGGCTTCCGACCAAGTTAATTACAATTGAATGAAGTTATTGTATCTTTTGCACCGTCAGGGCAAGTTCTTTTATTAATACACATAGACACACTATCTACGGTCGATTGTTTGTCATTACAAACAGTCCCGAGAGGATAGCGTGTAGGAGACAACACTCGTTATGTGTGATACCATTTTTATTTCACACCATGTGTGCAGCATATATTGAAATTGCTTATCACTATTGGTTTATGCGTGGTTCAGCATAAACAAGAGATGTTTTAGTTATTTCTGTTTAATGAAATTTTCTTTAACTCTCCTCTGTGGGGCTTGGAGTCGACAAAGTTCGATCTCGTATGTTTGATGGAATAATCGTTCTTTTTTATCTTCTAGATGTGCTCGATAGCATTCACATAATTTTACAGCAGCATAGATTAGTAAAGCTAAAGGTATTACAACAAGTATCAGGTACAATACGAACTTTCCTAGTTGTTCTTCAATAGGAATCACTAATTTATACATTTTTAGAACTTCTAATTTTCTGCTTGTGCTTGAAATAAACCTTATTATCTAAATTAGTACTGTGATTAAATTGTAACAGATTTGGACCGTTAGCACGTTGTCCGTTCCACAAATGTTCCCCGTGATCTAATACAATAATTGGTCTATTATTTTCTTGAATAACATTACATTTCGCCTTACTATTTTCAAGCAATGGGATGGTACAGTTGTCGGGAGACTCCTGTTTACTAATATTTAATCCCAGATAATTTTTACATTTGGAAGATCTTTTGAAATTCGCTTTACATTTTGTAACATGACAGTCCAGTCGGACTTTGCCGTGTTTCTATGCTTAATGTGTATATAATTTACAGCGGTTATTTATTACGGGATATTTGTATGTTGTAATTATAGCATCTTTGTACATGTATACATGAATATCAGAATATTCTAAAATATTAATTATGGGTATGTTAAAATCTTCTTGGAGACAATTTCTTGAATATCTTTGAGGTTTAGGGTACCAGAATACAAGTTTCCTGTTTTAGCAAAATTAATGGTATTCGCGATTGCTTCTTATACCTTGTAAACTTCTGTAGTATGTTAAAATCTTCAATGGAGACCAGAATAAAAGTTTCCGGTTTTAATGGTATTCGTGATTGCTTCTAATTCCTTGTAAACTTCTGTAATAATTAAGTCTTCAGTAATTGACTTTGGATCTAGTGTTTCTAGTATTTTTTCGAATTTTTCAGGAGTACCGGTGACAAACTTGAGAATAGAACTTAAAAAGTTTAATGAGCGTTGGAGTCTACGATTTGAACGTATAAGCTGTGCCTTAAGTGCCTCTATTTTATTAATAAGAATTATTTCTCCTTTGTTTTCTTCTACAACGTATTTGAATTTCACGACATTCTCATATGGACGTAGGATAATTGACAAGTTTGCTACGTGGTACAGATAAGTCGTATTTTCAAATAGATCCGGTCTGATCTGTCTCTGTTAAAACATACTTCTTGAATTTAAAATCTGTGATTAGATCGGAATGGGATACAATAAATAATAAAAACAGATTAATTAATACCGTGCCGGATCGCATTGTGTGGCTTGCTTGCGGCTGCAAGTAAGGATCGTGTCCCCGCGATCTTCCTTAACTTTGTGCTGATTATATTGTTTAGCAATTTTATTCCTACGATCTGTTTTGGAATATATGATATCTCCTTGTTTATACGTGATGTTTCTTCGTCCTTTGTTGTGGTATGGCAATAGCTTCTCCTGATTGTTCTGAAGGATTTCTGAATACTTTTCGCGATTAAAGAAAACTACTTCAGGTTTGAGTTCTGTAGACGAGTGAATTTTAGAATTATACTGTCGGATGGCGTTAAAAAGTTCTTCACCTGGAGTCGTTTTATTTTCACTAGCTAAACTGGTACTGATTTAAATCAACGTACTGTGCAACCGTTCTACTTGAGCGTTAGATGTCGAGTGATTTAATGGTGTGGCAGTATGTTGTATATATAGTCGAGTGTAAACGGCCTTTGCCATGTTGCTGATAAATACATTTTCGTTATTAGTAATTAAATGTTTTTCATTTGGATACACTTGTGTAATAGCCCTGACAGACGACAGCGCTAATATGCATTAGCGGGCTTAATTTACATTTAATTGCGCATTTGACCCATGTTAATGCAAGTTTGTAATGCACAAGAATTTTGTGCATTTAGCTGAATTTACCAAATTTGAGTAGGCAACACTGCTCAAAAATGGCTGATTTTTTCTATTTTTTGGCAGATGTCGCTTGAAGTCTGCCACCTCCTTTGCGTTTGCAGCATCAAGAGTAAGCAGTTTTATATTGCTAATTAAATTATGTGCAAATATATTAACAAAAACAAATTTTAATATATTCAGATGGCAGAAAATAAACAACGCATAGTTTGCTATCCATTTTTCCATTATTTTAAACTTTTTCGCATACTTTTTCCGCATTACAGTCAATGATTACTTTTAATTTCACTCTATTATTTTTGAACGTAGTTAATAATAAAGGAATTTTTTTGTTAAATTTATATTCATTTTCCAAAAATACAAAAATTTCTATTAATAATTTTTATTTCACTTTTTTAATAAATAAACAAATTTCACTATCAGCTGTCTAAATGCACAAGTCGGCCGTCTGTCACCATAAAATTGCTATGCGCATTAGCGTTGCTTAAGGTGCATTAATTTTGCTCGTCTGTCAGGGCTATTAATTTACATTTACTTGCGCATTTGACCCATGTTAATGCAAGTTTGTAATGCACAAGAATTTCGTGCGTATAGCTCAAAAATGGCCGATTTTTGCTATTTTTTGACAGATGTCGCTTGAAGTCTGCCGCCTCCTTTGCGTTTACAGCATCAAAGGTAAGCAGTATTGCTAATTAAATTATGTGCAAGTATATTAACAAAAACAAATTTTAACATTTTTAGATGGCAGAAAACAAGCAACGCACAGTTTGCTATCCATTTTTCAAATATTCTTAACTTTTTCCCACACTTTTTTCGCATTACAATCAGTTATTGCTTTTAACTTAACTCTATTATCTTTGAACGAATTTTTCGTTAAATTTATATTGATTTTCCAAAAATACCAAAATTTCTATTAATAATTTCTCTTATTGATTTTCATTTCACTTTTTTTTTTTTA
Organism: Bactrocera tryoni; assembly: GCF_016617805.1. Lineage (NCBI taxonomy): Eukaryota > Metazoa > Arthropoda > Insecta > Diptera > Tephritidae > Bactrocera > Bactrocera tryoni. The sequence continues at coordinate 40,330,042 of NC_052500.1, read as the reverse complement.
GATAAATAAACAAATTTCACTATCAGCTGTCTAAATGCACAAGTCTGCCGTTGCTTAATGCGTATTAATTTTTTTCGTCTGTCAGGGCTATAAAAGAAGCGACAAGTTTGGTCATCATAGCTTTAGTGGTTTGAGATATTTACATTAAACTAATTAGGGCGGGTCACGGCCGCTTTTTAAAATTTTAAACTACAGATACTCCAACTTACTTTAAAGCCCTTACCTAAAGTAGAGTTTTGTGCCTTAAACTTTTACACTTTTTCGATTATCGGCTGTAGTAAAGCGTAACAACAGCCAGATATGACCGATCTGCAATTCCAAGTTCGATCAAGATATATCAATTTTTACATAAATTATCAATTGTACGGGCGGACGGACAAGCAATTGTTGGATTTCAATTCGTCTCATCATCCTGAACTATTTGTATGTAACCCTATATGTATCTCGATTATTTTAAACGTTAATAAACTACATCTGTAAAAAAAACAATAATAATATATTAGTAATTTTTTTTCTATTTTACCACAGGTTGTTACTTCACAAAATATACTCGAGATCTTTGCACTAAAGCTGGAATAAAAGGATGGGTTAAGAACTCCAAACAAGGGACCATAATAGGGAAAATACAGGGTCCAAAAGAGGAAGTTAATAGGATGTAAATATTAAATTTAATTTAATAACAACAAGTTTTGAATGGGATATAGAATAGCATCCCACGAATTCGGGGTTAAAATGGGTATGATACAACAGCTTCGCCAAATTAAGAATATATATGTATATATATATGAATGTACATATATGTATATAGTTGATGCTGACTTATTGTTTTTGAGATATGTGCAATTGAAGTTCATTAATGCAACGCGAAGCTGTTGCAAGTGCTGCCAAACATACCCGAAGAAAGTGCTATTTTGACAAACTTACAACACTACTGTCGCGATTGACATCTTGAACACACCCTTAATTTCAAGTTTTAATAGAAATTGGTAATTGATATATACATACGTAACATATCTATGCTTAAGAGTACATTTGTACACCCAGCGAAATATTTATAAAGCCCCCGTCAAATATTTTCATATTTTTCTTGGATAAATTGGTGTAAGCTTCCTGCATTTTAAATTTACGGGATGACATTTGAGTTATTTCATATTCATTTGTTTTTCTAATCGCAGTAGACGGTGAATATTTAACAAGAACCGTTATCTCTGAGCGAAATATTTATAAAGCCACAGGGCGCTTATTTGCTTCTATTGCTTGTTTAGTCGTGAAAAATAAGACTACATATGAGTTATTAATTATTGTGCCATAAATAATTTAATTATCTATATGTTTTAACTTTTTTTCGAAATCGTAAAGCGGGAAAGCTTTGACAGAAAAAGAGAAAGGAAAAATAATAGCATATTATGAAGAGGGTTTGTCAAATTGAGACATTTCAAGACGATTAAATAGGTCGAAGGATATTGTAAGAAAGTTTTTACAATTAGGAACCAATTATGGAGAAAATAAGAGAAGTTAGAGGCCTCAAAAAATTAACAAAAGGCAAAAACGTTCCATTAAACAACTTATTACGCAGGAAAATGTAAGTGAGAGACAAATAAAGCAACAAAATATTTTGGTGATAGGAGTACATCGAATACAACAAATACTTAGATGTAAATTAGATAGTATTTACGACAAAAAATGCGCCAAACCGTCATTGACCGACAAACACAAATTAGCCAGGCTTCGTCGCCGAAAAATATCGCTTTTGGGATGACGAGAGGAACACCGTTATATTTATTGACGAAAAAAATTCAATTTAGAAGGCCCAGATGGTCTCCAAAGCAGAAACGTAAGCGATGAAATTTTGGCGGCGGATCACTCAGAATTTCGGCTTGGATAACCTACAGAGGGAAAACTCCAGTTTGGTTTGTAACACCAAAAATGGAATCGGAATACTACCTCAAATTACTGGATGAAGTTTTAATTGACTTCGGAGAGGAATTTACTTTTCAGCAAGCGATTTATCGTTCCAAGATAACAGCTGATTTCTTGCTGGCTCGGAATATAAAATTTCTCGATTAGCCTGCAATTAGTCCCGACCGAAATCCTATTGAAAATTTTTGATCTGTGTTATCAGCCAAGGTTTTCGAACAGGGACGACCATTTGATAACGTAAAATAACTAAGTAATAAATAGAAATGCCGTCGTCGAAAAATTAGCAACAACTGATCAAACCGTTATCCATTATTTAATTAATTCATTGATCAGACGCCTGGAAGAGGTTACTACTAACAATGGAGATCATACATCTTATTAAACATTTTAATTTTCTCTTAAATATTAAAAATATAATGCATAATCAAAGTGGTTTTATAATTATTTCATTCTGCTTGTTTAAATTATGTTCAATTTTTAGTTAATTCTAACTATAACATTAATTTAATTAAATAGTTATTCGAAAATATAATAAATAATACCAAAGTATAAGTTTTTCTTTCATTATTGAGCAAAAAGAAAGTGGCTCTATAAATATTTCGCTGGCTGTATATGATGTCAATAATTCACATGAATATTTGTAATATGATATCTTATCTTATCTACATTTATAGCCGTTAAGAACTGTTAAGAACTCTGAACAACTTTCATTCAATATTTAACTTTTATTCAATTCTATTCTAAACTAAATTTTACCACATATTTGGCAAACGTATTTTTTTCAATATTATTTTATTTATTGGATCTGCTTTTTTTAAGCCTAACAATAAGTTATAAAATCTGAAATCTATTTAAAATCTAGACAAGCTCAAGCAAGTGATTGAACAGTTTAGGTGAGACGTTGCTCTTTAGAACGCAGGCATATCTCTTCTTTTAAGGCGTGTTTGATCGCAGGAATGTACCAAAGGATAAACAAAAGGGTTTGGGTGGTCTCGGAATTTAGATACATATTTAATTCTGATATCTTCTACTTCTTTCTTTACCATAGGAATACCAAGATCTTTATGAATATTTTCATTACGCATGTACCATGTTGAATACGTGATTGTTCTAAGCATTTTCGGTTGGAACCTTTTGTGCTATATCGATATTAGTTGCACAAGTCGTACCACACAGTTGAATGACATATATTCAAATCGACTTTATGACCGCTTTGTATAAAAGCACTTTGGTGTCTAGGTTAAATTGGCTTTAAATTGGCAGCTCTAATCTTCATACATGTTATTTTACTAGAGATGTGTTTTCTCCACGTGAGCCTTCTATCTAGGTGAATACCAAGATATGTTACTTCGTTCGCTTGGGGTACTGAAATATTGTTCATTTTTACTGTAACATGCTTACACTTCTGTTCATTCACATTTATACGCCAGTTCACTATCCATTCTTCAACAGAACTTAAATGCTCTGCTAATATTCTTCATGCTAAAATGTGGCAATTGTTACGCCTCACTAAAGTTGTGTCATCCTCAAAGGTTAAATTTAAAACATTGTTAGCTGTTTGAAGCTGTTTCACGTAACTTTATTAGTACAATAGAGTGATCAGAAGATAGATCAGTATATGTATGTATCAGATGTTATGTGAGATTTATTTACATATATTTCTGATTACAGCAAAATCAATTAAATCTGGTATTTTGTTACGACCACTAAACCAATATGTCGGCTTACCAGGAGATATTATTTCAAGGTTATTGTGCCTATTTATAACAGTTTGATACAGCTATCGTCCTTTCGGGTTAACTAGTCGTGAGCCCAATACATGTGTTTTGCATTGTAATCTCCACCCGCTAGAAATCTATGACCCAGCGTTCCGAAAACTCTTTAAATTGGTTGTCTGTAATTGTAAACCGAGTTGGGCAGTACATAGCTGTCAAGTTGAATCCACGCAACGATTTTTTATAGATATTATTCTAGCTTGTAACTGCGCTGTAGCATGAGATTCTAATGCGTGGTGATTTAATGGTTTTCTAACCAACCCTGTTTTTCCACCATGTGCCTTTCCATCTGGGTGATTTGTAACATAGATTCTAAATCCCGGTATAAAGAATTGTTTTTATTATTATTTTCTTCCAGAAATCTAATAAGCTCCAATTTTTGTTTGTGAACACCGTTAGCATTCCATATACAAATGTTCAATATACTAATTTTTTACTTAAAAAGTTCACAACATTTGGTTTTGTGATCTGATTATCTCTTGAATCATATTTTGCATTGCAGACATAAATTGTATCATACATTGTGTAAGGTTGAAAATTATAGTTTCAACGCTTCCATTTGGTTGGGTTTAAGGCAATTGCATTTTTGCAGTGTTGCCGTTGCATTTCACCACAACTGCATAGCTCCCTTGTGTAGCATTATTTTTAATAGTACCCAGTTGTAAAACATAGGCATGAATTTGAATATTTTCATTAGGAGGAATATTTATCGTTTGATTACGAGGTGCTTGAATTCCGACAGACAATTTCGTTTTTTGGTCTTTATATACATGGCAACCCCTATAGCTAGTAGTGTGATTCCCCCCCCAAATACCACATTCTTTATTTAAATCATATTTCTGAAGAATACATTTTGATGTGGGATGTAAATCACCACGCAGACACTGTATAGGGTGCAATATGATTTTGTGTGTCCATACTCTTGACAATTTGTGTATTGTACTGGACCATTTCTTTTGTGTGGTTCCTCAACGGTAATTCTGCGATGAAGCAGATATTTTAGGTTGTAAACGGAATGTGTTTCATTTTTTTAAAGTTAGTTAGAATTTGGCATCAATTTTATTTTGAACATTGGATGTGGGTCTTTGGTTCCGTTAAAAATATTTACTACTATTTAGTGCTAAAACCGCGTTCTTCGAGTGCTTCTTTAACATCGTTAGAGTCTACCGAGGACTTTATACCTTTAATAACAACAACTAGGCCTTTTGAGCTTTTCAGTTGGTAAGAGCAGTAATTCTTGTTATTGTTAGACAAGTATTTTGCAACATCCATGAAACTTTTTTCAGTGTATGTTTGAATTTTTGTTTTATCTACATTGTATGTTAGCTTTTTTTAAAGGGCACTATGTGAAAATTGTTTGTGTCTATTATATTGCTTAGTTTTGAGACAAGCGCATTTAAGCTGCGCTAACGCAAATAGATTGGAAAGGGTTTGGCTTTCACGACTGTGGTAGTTCCAAGATACATCGTCGTTAGCATTGTAGAATCATACAAGTAAGAAAAGAACCATATGGTCGTCAACAGCTGAGGTCAACTGATCGAAATAGTTGATTTTTCGGCACAGAGATTTAAGTAAAAGGACTTAAAAATAGTAAAAAGGTTGCTATATACGCGCGTTACCGATATTTTTTGGGTGTTTGGTTGCCCAGGATGCCTATTTTCACCCATATAATATATACAATACTAAACAAAACTACTTGGAATAATTTAAACAAAAATAGATATATTCTTTAAATATTTTTAATAAAATAGGAAAGATTTACCAATATTTTGTTACAATAAATAAAAATTCAATCAAAACTAGGTAAATTACATCTTGATGAATTTAAATTATCGAAATATATTTAAAAATGTAACAAAAACGTACTTAAAGTGATAAATTGGATAGCATAACACGGCAACACACTCTTGCCTTTTCTAAGATTTGGCCGTTTTAGTAGTAGAATATTTAGGAAATCCTAATGAAGTGCCTGGCCTCTTAATGCAATTTCTGTCATTCTATAAGCTTTCGCCTGTGTATGTATGAGTGAAAATGATAGGATTTGTTACTTGTAGATTTATACAATGGTCGTTAGGCTCTTTGTTCAGTGTGAAAAATCTGTTGCACTTTAGGATTTCTGGATTTTTACCATTTGGCGTGCGTGGTTGAAATTTTTTGGTATTGACCGTTGATTTAACTGAAGTTAATTATTAAACTTATTAAAATAAATAAAAAAAGAAATATTTTACCGTCAATACAAAATTCATAATCGTGTAAACGTAAAATTTTTCAGGATTGACCAGGTATATTTTAAACACGGCCGAAGAACACCAACACAAAAAGAAGAGCCACGCGAAGGAACTGAGAATACCCCGTTTTGGTTCAACCAGGGCCATTTTTTAGGAGCGCGAGGAGGCCGCCACTGTAAATGGGAATTCTGCATTAAAAACTAATAATAATAGGTTGTCAAAAAAGTCTTGCGGTATTTTTATTGATTTTTTTTTTATTGAAATTGAAATGAATTTTTGATGACTCATGCCCAGCTCTTGACCGATGCTACGGCTGCTACTATGCCGGTCTCTTTCGACCAATTCAGCGATTTTATAGCAATTTTCGACGACAGGCCTTCCCGAGCGTGGCGCATCTTCGACTACCTCTACACCAGAACGAAAACGTTGAAACCATCGTTGTGCGGTGGAAATGTATCGGCAGAGATAAAGAGATGTCCAACTCCTCTCTCACTGGAAGTGAGAGAACAATTGCTAAACGTCAAAACCACCTAAACTTTGACAGTTCATCGAGTTCAGGAGGTTTTGACGTTTAGCAATTGGAAACGAGCGATGGCCAGATTGAATCTTACCAAAAAAATATGTAAACGGAGGGATTTGTTGCATCGTTCAAGACCACTTATAAAAAATGTAAAACAATGAAAATTAAATAAATTTGTGAAATTTAAGGTATTTGATGAAACGTTTTGTAATTTGAAGCATCATAGTTTTATTTTCAATGGAAAATGATTAAAAACATTTAATGTTTGAGAGCTAACAAGCTTAAATCCTGTTATTGGGTATTGAAAGGACAAAAGTCAGTTGTTCTAATATTCTTTAAAAATATTTAAATAGTTTCTCCATATAATAAATAACCACTATTTAGTAATTTTTATTCGTACTAAATGTTGGGTATTGGGTTGATAAATGCCCAAAAATTGTAATTTTGTTCAATCTGGCCATAATGGAAAATGTTACAAAAAACGCTAATTGTAAGGCGCTCTCACACTGGAATAAGTTTAACATCCCTATATTCCTTGTTATAGCATGACCCGATGCGACGAATAAAACTAGAACTACGCGCCTCAGTATATACAGTAATAAACCTTTTCTTTGTTTACATACATATACTCACCTCTAGAAAATCTTAGGGTGTTGTGTTACACTTTTTTTGCTACTTTCATGGTAATCAGGGTGTTGTGTTAGCATTTAAACTACATATAAATTTTAAATTTTGATGACCGAGACTTTAAAAGATATTAAATAATGCAAGTTTTTACGTTATTTAAGTGATTATATTGAATTACTTTGCATATCTGTTCAATTTTATTGGGATATTAGTTGTTGTTTAATGTTAAATCAGTTGTTTTTTTTTTTTTTTGTGGAATTTTTAAACACGCTTCAAGTATTTCCAAATTTTTTCATGCAGTAGGATACAATCCTGGGTGGTAATTTGTCGTTTGACATATACAAATTGACAACTCGTTAGCCGTTATAGGAAAACATCAATTGGAAATTGAGTTTGAAATGAAAGATATGTCGAAGTTTTTAATAAGAATACATATTAGTGTTAATAATAAAGTTTATATTAAAAATTGTAGAGCCTTTTTATTGCTACGAAAATTCACAACCCGACGTTTTAAAATACTTTTTATAAGAATTAGAACATATTTTTCTTTAAGAATTTTTAATAGGCAGGCAGCCAGCCCTCATTTTCGGCACATCAAATTTTTGAGCATTTCACATAGGTAACTACCTCCCCCTTCTAAAATAAAATTTAATATATTTAATAGAATTGTAGGATTTTGGATGCATCTATTGTGAGGGCTTAGAAATCTTTATTAATTATTAAATTATTTTGTGCAATATTTTTATTAAATTTTATGTAAATTATTAATTATTTTTATTTTAAGTTGAAAAGGTGAAAATAGGCCTACCGGAGAACCGAACACCTAAAAAAGTCTGTAACGCGCTTTATTGCAAACCTCTGGGGTGGTGTGGAAAATGCAAAACTTAAATATTCAAAAATAAATTATCAAAAATAGTATACGGATGAGAATTAGAACGATGTATTAAAAATTCAGCTTCAAATGCCTAAATATCTTCTTTCCAAATTAAAATTATTGGTAATAATATTTCAAAAACTTACGAATACAAACCGTTTTATGTTTTCTGTCTGTCAATTGAAAACAAATACATTCAGAAGAAAACTCACCACCGAGAAATCTAAGAACAGGGCTGCTTTTTATTAATACGAACTCACTACATAAAGAATATCTGACTATCAGTAAATGATATTTTTATGGGCGAAACATGACACACTATGGCGTTTAAATCAAATATTAGTAAATATATGTCATTAATAAATAATTTCCTTTTATATTAAGCAACAATATTTATAGTTTTTGTTATTTAATAGAATAAATTTACTAAGTATTTACTGCCTCAATATATACAGCACTGCGTTGCTACCTCTGAAAATCCAAGATGGCCGCTATTCACCCCTCAGAAAGCTACCACGAAAAGGTTATCTACTGTATATACTGTGCTACGCGCTTTCAGCGCCAACTACCGAAAATACCGCAAGACTTTTTTGACAACTTATTATGTTATTTGTTTTCTGCAATTGAGGTATAATCTGTTTTTTTTTTATTTCCTTTATAACCTTTGTAAAACATGTAGATAAAGTGTTTTTCGATAATGCAGTAAATACTGGCAACACAGCTTACACACAGTTTACACTAAAGATTTTATGCTGGTTAAAACCTGCGCATTTGAAATTTTGAATTTTCAAAAATAAATGTTTCCCACTAAGGCGTTAGATAGCAAAAATCTTCGTTCTCTATTAGAAAAGTACAAAAAGTGAATGAATCCTGTAAAAAAATTGATTAGAAAAGTTAAAGATTTAGTCCACTTGACACAATTTTTTCTACTATGTATCCTATGAAATTTACAAAAATCCATAAATGTAATAAAACAATAATATTAAAATTATATATAGCATAGATAACTTACAATGGCACTTATGCTATCACAGTTGGCTTTGGTGTAATTTTTTGTGCAACCATTTTTCAAAAAAAATGCAAGTTTTGTCTCTTTTTGCGCAACAGCTTTGACAGTGATTCTCTTTCGAACCTTCAATTTTAACCAAGTTTGGTTCTTTGAACTGAGTGCATCATACATACTGCGCAGTTTGCTTATCGAAATATCGAAAGTAACCCAAATTATTTGTTACGACCGTTTTCTCGTTATGTGATTAAACATGATTGTTGGAGAATGGTTTTCTCATATTTTGTTAGCAACAAGAACAGTTAAACTTTACGGAAAGATGGGATCTTGGCTACTTTCTAAACAGAGCATGAAATGACAGATGTTAGTTGTAAAATCCTTAAGAAAAAAATGCTGCATAGAGGGTGTTCAGACTGAGACTTTTTTGCGCTTCTTATCATTATATAATATATTATGCATATTTGCATTCAGATAAGCATATTAATGTCAAAAATTCCTCATAGCCACATATTTTGTATAATGCAAACCTAAATAAACACGGCGGCAACGTTTAACATTGAAAATTTCTTAAGAAATTAAGAATTCAAGTTGGCTAGAGAAACGAGGCAATTGCAATTTTTCTGCAAAATGGCTTGTCGCGCGATGTTTAATACTTGTAGAAATGTATGTAAGTATTGTTAAATAAATTAAGTAATTTACCAGCGGGTAGAGTTCTTAACGCTTTATTGAGATGAGTACCATCAGCACTGAGTTACAATCAGAGAAGAAGCTTGTACATACTTACATGTCCTCCGGTATTTATAGGAGTACAAAGGAATTTAAAATACCGTAACTTTGAAATATCAATAAACAAAAACAAACAAACAAATGACAAACATAAATGTACTAGCTTTTAACCAGCGGCTTCGCCCGCAGTGGAGCCGTTAAGTAAATATGAGAGATAAAGGGTAAGAGTATAATAATAGAAATGAGTCAATATGATAACTAAATGTTATTGCTTGGCTGAGATCAACAATTTTTAAAAATTACTACAGACAATGAAGTTTTAACAGCTTAAAATATGCGTATTGAAATGCAACAACAAATGTTAAAATATATTTCACCGTAACAAAAATAAATAATTTTGAATTCTAACAATTTAAAAAACTAAAATAAAATATAAATAAAGTATTAATCTAGGATATTTATGTAGACAATGTTATAAGTTTTCCCGTCGGGTGCAAATATGTGTAAATTCCGGGCATTAGATATACGTGTACAGGCTACATAAAGTTGACCATGAGAGAAGCATGGGTTTTCTAAATGCACTCCTGCTACCTGTAATGTTTGTCGTTGTGCCTAGTAACAGCAAAGCTAAGCTTGACGGGAAACTGAACCCTTTTAAATTGGAATAGAAGGTCAGTGGGAATAATTGGTATCCTAAGTATTATAACACTATTTCCCTTTCCGACACCTCTTAAAATAGTAGCGCCAAGTATATTCTGTCCCAATTTTGTTATCCGAAGCTTTGATCCATTACATAGCCAGGATCATCTAGATTTCGCATAAGCGTTACTGGTACATTTAGTTTCAATTTAAGTTTATGTGACGGTACACCCGATAGTTCAAGTGAATTTAAAAACTCCACAGGATATGAAGTACTTAGTTTCGTATCTATAATTGTATCCATTGACAAATATTCCTTCATTTCTCCTTGAACCCCTTTTAAAATGTCAGTGTTGTTTAATTTCTTGGTGCTAATATTGCTCTTGCACACAACCACTGATCACTACACAAATTTTGTTGCAATTCCGGAAAAACATTAGCAATGAGATCCACATCACTTTCTACTAAATTACAAAATTCTCTTGACAGTAATATATAGCCTTCAGCGTTAACATCTAAACAACCATCACCAATTTTCAACAACATTTTGCGTAAAGTCCTGAATCCACGTCGTTATGAAGATGCACTCTCATATTCGTTTTCAGGCGGAGTTTTTCAACTGTCGACCATAAGCTTGATGATTTAATGCACACTTGAATTTCATCTGCTGGTGTCCCTCTCTGAATCACTGGGAGGGTTTAATGGAAATCACTTATAAATTCCTTTGACTCATCTGTAACATTTAATAATAAAGTTTTCAAAGGCTCTTTTGGTGCACCAAGTAATGGAAGTGAAACTTTAGGAACAGCACATTCCAGCAGTTTCATTTTTCCATTTAAAAGCATCGCATTTTTTATTCATGGAGCCAATAACAATCAATGGATGATTATGATATTCATTTGAAGGATCATATTGAAACCCAGTACCATTAAACACAGCCCAATCATTACGCATGAAATGTCGGCGGCGCGTGGTCTGCGTGTCTGCATTATGAATTCTTCTCGTCTGCGATTGTTCTGGTGTTTCTAACGCTCTTCTAGTTGTCTGCAGTGCAGTTTGTCTTTCCAAACGAACTCGTGCCTGAAGAGGCGTTTCAGCTGCTCTCAAAACTCTTTGTCGCTCTGCTTGTTATTGTTTTCTCAGCTCTGCGTGAGCCAAAGTTTCTTGATTTCGTGCAACTTTTGCGGCGGGGCCTGCGATGAATTTTTGGATAGACCAGATTTTCGCTTCCGAGGCATTTTCAAAGAAAAGCAGAGTAAGAATTAACATCAGCGAGTAAGATCTAAAATAATAAAGTGACAGCTAACCACAAAAATTACGGATTACCTCAAAAATTTGAATAGTTTTATACTGCATGTAACGACAGAAGAAAATAACAATAAACATAGAAAAATTAAAAGCAGTTGAAACTATATTCAATTGAATTAGATATTGTCGTCACCGCCGGCAATATAGTGGGACGCTATTACAGTATTCAGGGTTGAAACTTCATTACTGTAATGCTAGATGGCGTTGAAGTAGCTAAATTTGACGTTTTTTGACAAACAATTTTTTTATCTTTCGTAAATACCTTCAAGAGTATATGTACAAAGTTTCATGATGATCGGTTAAGTAGTTTTTGCGTGAAATATTTTGCGTATTGATAATTTAATTCGTTTTGCATTTAATTTCTTTGGTACTAATTTTAGAACTTAAGTGTAAATTTGATGTAAAGTTGCCACTTTTTTAGAGATGGCGCTGAGGGATAAAATACGCGCCACTCAACGCTTTATTTAGGTGAGCCAGTAAGTCTTCGTCTTTTCTTACCAAAAGAGTCCTTTTTAGAAAATGCACACATGGCTAATGGCGTTTACAGTTTTGCGTGTTCACATCACAACTATGTGAACTGTTGTACCCACGAATTCCCTAATTTTTTTAAAATCTTGTTTTCTGAATAAAAATATGTTCGTGTATGTATATTGAAAATTCGAGAACTTTCATAGGCGGAGGACAATAATCCTTTTCCTCATGTTCCTCTACATCAACCCCGTCCATAATATATAGTGTTCATTATATAGTCAAAGACAAAAGTTAACATTCAATTTACACCCAAAAACTGTAGATTTACGGGAAAATAGCTATCAAATTAGAAGTCCAGCATAAAACCTCTCGTATTTGAGAAAAATAAGGCAACTCGAGTTGAATTTGCCAACAAATACAAGAATATGGATGAATATTTTTGGACTAGAGTCCTGTTTCTGATGAATCCGTGATATTCTTTGATATTCCAACAAGATAACGACCCTAAGCACACCGCAGGTTCAGGAAAGGAATGCTCCGACATAATCACCAGACTCGAACCCGATTCAACATTTTTAAGAGCTTTTTGCCAGAAATAAGAAAATTATCTTAAAAAAAGAAGCTCCATCGGAAATAGAAAATTCTGTTCTATCTATGATTATCATTGAAACCAAATTTCTGAACACAACAAATGTACTGGCAGAGCAGGCTACAATTGCCCAACGATGAAGTCAGAGCAGATGCACTCAACGCCTTCATTTATGGCTTGAAAAGCCCCTTAAAGCCATTGTTTTTCCGGTACAGTCGAAAGATTTAGTGTCTGCATTGGCAGAGAAGCCAGAAATGAAGGCGTGGAGTGCATTTGCCCTGACTTCATCGTTGAGCAGTTATAGCCAGAGAAGCAGATTCGAGCATAGAGCGCAATACGTTTTCGACATCTTACGACAAAGCTATTGCAGAAAGAGAACAGGCGAGGAAAATAATATAAATCGAAGCCCTCGAAGTGAGGCAAAAACAATAAAGAGGAACGGGATGGTGAGAGAAACTCCCATTTCGTCAAAAGGTAACAGGATAATAACAGCCACTAAGATAAGAACAAAAAATAAGACCAAAGACAAGCCCCACAGCCAATTGAAATTGACTCATCTCCTTAGTTAAGACAGCCCACCACTTTTCCAAAGCCCAAAACTAGTTTCAAACAGGCCCAAAAAGTTACAATACGTCAGATAGGGCAACAGGACCAAGACGGCAGTGACTGAACAATGTTATTCAGAGTGCCCCAGATTCGCAAGAGCCAGAGTATCAAAAGTCTGCGGAAGCCGCTGTTATCGAAATCGAAGTCGACAGGGAGTGATGCTATAATGACTTATTGAATTTTTTAGATAACGCTACCAAACCATATATCAAGCGACAGCTGGGTGGGAACATATAAAAAGATTAAGCCCGGAACAGATCTACAATAAGTATTTTTTGTCGAAATCCTTTTCATCTTACGCTCATTAAATGGTTCGAGCAAAGTAACCAGTAAGTGCCTTATGAAAATTGTTGGTCAAATTTCTCTATTCTTCGTGCTATATACATACATTCACTTCATTTGATGCAATTATAGGATTCGACTTGTTAACACTACCAAATATAGCGCTAAACTTAGATAACAACACTTTTAATTACAAAATCAAATCAGTGTAAACTTCACATAAGCGGATGACATAACACGAGTAGTGCCTACATCCATCAAAATAAAATTCAAAAGCGTGATATTGAAAAGAATAAAAGAAATTCGACCTCTAACGAGGCGTTGCCATTCAAACAGTTTCTTAAAGATGGTATCATTAATACCATTAATTAATAATAAATTGCAAGATTTGCACTAAGGCAAAATACGAAAGGCACCCCAAAAAACAAATACCTAGGGAGACACTTATTCCATCATACGCTAAAGAAATATTCCACATTGCCAAGAATATCGTTGTTACTTGCATTGCCATATTCTCAAAATTCGCCACAGCACAGCCACTGGTGTCTCGCACAATGTAAAACCGTTTAATTTTAGCTGTTGAATTTATTTACTATCAGGGCACTGTTGGAAAACGGGTTCGACGTCGACATTGTGAACGCACTACCACTATACAGTTGCAGAGGATTAAGTTAAAACAAGGGCAACAATCGCTTACAATCGATCCATAACAGGAATCAGGAATAAAGGGTTGTTAAACTTATTCCAGTGTGAGAGCGCCTCAAAATTAGCGTTTTTTTATAACATTTTCCATTATGGCCAGATTGAACAAAATTACAATTTTTGGGCATTTAAATTCAAATACCCAACATTTAGTATGAATAAAAATTACTATATAGCGGTTATTTATTATATGGAGAAACTATTTAAATCTTTTTAAAGAATATTATAACAACTGACTTTTGTCCTTTCAATGCCCAATAAATGGGTTTAAGCTTGTTAGCTCTCAATCATTAAACGTTTTTAATCATTTTCCATTGAAAATAAAACTATGATGCTTCAAATTACAAAACGTTTCATCAAATATCTTTAAATTTTACAAATTTATTTAATTTTCATTTTTATAAGTGGTCTTGAACGATGCAACTAATCCCTCCGTTTACATATTTTTTTGGTAAAATTTCAATCTGGCCATCGCTCGTTTCCAATTGCTAAACGTCAAAACCTCCTGAGCTCGATCAACTGTCAAAGTTTAGGTGGTTTTGACGTTTAGCAATTGCTCTCTCACTTCCAGTGAGAGAGGAGTTAAACATCTCTTTATCTCTGACAGGAATAATGGGATACCCAACTCTCCTGTCACTGGAAATGTGAGAGCCGCTCATCTACCGAACTTTGACAGTTGACTGGATTGGGTAGGTTTTGACGTTTTGCAATTGGAATAACTGGAACGGCCAGATTGAAATTATACGAAAAATATATGTGAACGGAGAAATTTGTTGCCGCCGTTCAAGGTCGTTAATAAAAATTTAAAACAATGAAAATCAAAGAAAATGCGAAATTTAAACATATTTCATGAAACGTTTTGTAATTTGATGCATAATAGAAATCATTTTCTATTACAAATGATTAAAAACATTCATTAATTGACAACTAACAGGCTTAATTCACCTTATTAAGTATTTAAAGATCGAAAGTCAGTTGTTTTAATATATCATAAAATCATAAAAAAAGATTTAAGTGGTTTCGCCATATATTAAAAGTCCAATATATAATAATTTGCAATCGTAATAAACGTTGAGCGTTTTAATTTAAATGCCCAAAAATTCTTATTTTGTTCGATGTGGCCACAATGGAAAATGTTATTAAAAACGCTTATTTTGTGGCGCTCTCACACTGGAATAAGTTGGGCATCCCATTATCCCTGATCCATACACTCGGCCACTAACCTAACACTCATCGACATAATACACCCAGAGTCTAGCGAACATACGTAGGCCAGAGATAAAGAGATGTTTAACTCCTCTCTCACTGGAAGTGAGAGAGCAATTGCTAAACGTCAAAACCACCTAAACTTTGACAGTTGATCGAGTTCAGGAGGTTTTGACGTTTAACAATTGGAAACGAGCGATGGCCAGATTGAAATTTTATCAAAAAAATATGTAAACGGAGGGATTAGTTGCATCGTTCAAGACCACTTATAAAAATGAAAATTAAATAAATTTGTAAAATTTCATGATATTTGATGAAACGTTTTGTAATTTGAAGCATCATAGTTTTATTTTCAATGGAAAATGATTAAAAACGTTTAATGATTGAGAGCTAACAAGCTTAAATCCAATTATTGGGCATTGAAAGGACAAAAGTCAGTTGTTATAATATTCTTTAAAAAGATTTAAATAGTTGGGTGTTTGAATTTAAATGCCCAAAAATTGTAATTTTGTTCAATCTGGCCATAATGGAAAATGTTATAAAAAACGCTAATTTTGAGGCGCTCTCACACTGGAATAAGTTTAACAACCCTTTATTCCTGCGTAGGCCATCAATAATAATATTGCTAAAGCCCAGCTCAATAACATTGAAAGATCCAACCCGAATAGACAGGGTATTTAAGGTAGGCGAAAAAAACAATAGAAGATTAAGAAATAAGCTAACACCCCCTTGCACATAAGAATCTATTCAAGCAGACCTGGGAACGTCTGTTCTTATTAGAGGAAGGGTGGCCCATAAGGCCAACCTCAAATAGATGTTGTTTTCAAGTAAAAATTGCATAATATAAAATATTATTTGTTTATTTTATTTTTACAGGATTGGACTTGCAATCCTATTAGTATTGGGGGTTATACATACATGGTCGGATTATCGACTACTCCCACTCCAACTATACCCCGGTAATTGATGAAGAGTTACTGGTATGGGAGCAACTTGATTATTTAAAACATACAATTTAACAAACCTTGCTAACATAACAAACGACACGGTGTAAATAACCAAATTATTCTCTCAGTCGCACATGCGAAAACTGCTAGATGGGGATACAGAACATATTAAAAATTTATTGTTCGTGGTAAAATTACACCACAACATGGCATGAATTCTGTACTTCTTCGGCTCAGCACTCAAGGCAGAGATAAAGAAATGTTTAACTCCTCTCTCACTGGAAGTGAGAGAGCAATTGCTAAACGTCAAAACCACCTAAACTTTGACAGTTGATCGAGTTCAGGAGGTTTTGACGTTTAGCAATTGGAAACCAGCGATGGCCAGATTGAAATCTTACCAAAAAAATATGTAAACGGAGGGATTTGTTGCATCGTTCAAGACCACTTATAAAAATGAAAATTAAATAAATTTGTAAAATTTAAAGGTATTTGATGAAACGTTTTGTAATTTGAAGCATCATAGTTTTATTTTCAATAGAAAATGATTAAAAACGTTTAATGATTGAGAGCTAACAAGCTTAAATCCAATTATTGGGCATTGAAAGGACAAAAGTCAGTTGTTATAATATTCTTTCAAAAGATTTAAATAGTTTCTCCATATAATAAATAACCGCTATATAGTAATTTTTATTCATACTAAATGTTGGGTGTTTGAATTTAAATGCCCAAAAATTGTAATTTTGTACAATCTGGCCATAATGGAAAATGTTATAAAAAACGCTAATTTTGAGGCGCTCTCACACTGGAATAAGTTTAACAACCCTTTATTCCTGCTCAAGGTACGCTAGATGCCTCTGATTTTGAAAAAGGGACAAAAGTTTACATTGAAGTCTTACCAAAAAAATATGTAAATGGAGGGATTTGTTGCATCGTTCAAGACCACTTATAAAAATTAAAAACAATGAAAATTAAATAAATTTGTGAAATTTAAAGGTATTTGATGAAACGTTTTGTAATTTAAAGCATCATAGTATCATTTCCAATGGAAAATTATTATAAATTGAGAGCTAACAAGCTTAAATCCTTTTATTGGGCATTGAAAGGTCAAAAGTCAGTTGTTCTAATAAACTTTAAAAAGATTTAAATAGTTTCTCCATATAATAAATAACCACTATATAGTAATTTTTATTCGTACTAAATGTTGGGTGTTTCAATTTAAATGCCCACAAACTATTATTTTGTTCAATCTGGCCATAATGGAAAATGTTATAAAAAACGCTAATTTTGAAGCGCTTTCACACTGGAATAAGTTGGACATTCCTTTATTCCTGGATAAAATGATTACAAACTCGTTTCTTACTCTCTCGCTTGTCAGCTGGCAGCGGACCCTGATCTTTTTTCTGAGCTGGCAAAAATACACAATCAGTGTCCCGTCAATCTGCAGTTAGTGAAAAAGGCGGGATGCCAGAAGAATAGCGCTAAATCGAACTGCCAAAATTAGTGCGTTGTTCAAATTCTGTAGAATTAGATGTCGGTTGTTTGTAAAATTTTTTATATATATGGATGACAAGAATGAAACAAGATTGCGCAATGACGAGTTCAAATTTTGTTCGTTCTCCACATCTACGTCACGGTTGACCAACGTACAATCAGCTGATTTTCAGTTGCTTGTTTTTCTTTGCAATAAGAATCAATTTTGTATTGTAGGCATACAAAAACATGAATATCATTAAAAGTTAACATCAATGTAAGTGAATATTAATAAAAGATATCAAGTATCAATTTATTGTCTTATTTAATTTTCTTTTTTTGCTATACGTATGTTCGATAAAGTTTTTATTTAAGGAACGAATCCTAAAGTACATTCTTGCTCTGAAAAACAATTCTTTTACTTTCGAGCTACAATTTACAAAATCACTTAAATCTAAGTGTTTCTGGACGTAATTTGTACATACTTATATGCAAATCAGTACCATTTACATCGTCAAATACTGCTTGCAAGGCTCTCATATGCTCCATCAACATATCTGTTGGTTTTGAGAGTCCTCCTTCAAAAAGGTGATCCACCCAAGTATAAGACGAACAATTTTCTGAATTGGCACAAATTTCGGGGTTGTCTTTACCGAGTTTGTACCCAGCCAAATTCTCAAGTCCGTCGTTGTTCAGAATTTCCAAGGCATCATTTTTTTCAATTGGGTCAGTGGAATTTAGATCAACTGACACGTTGAAAAATATTACCTGCAAAAATATAATAAACATACATACAGGCGTATAAATAAATGGAATAAATTGTTACTTAAGATTATTATTATTATTAGGATTATAAACAGTGCAAAAACTTAGTTTGTATGTTAGTACATATTTGCATTTGCCATTTGCATTAGCCTCTGTAGGAGCAGTGGTTAACGTGGGAATAGCGCTAGGTAACAACTTAGTTGGATTCCGCGAACTTAAACCTGCAAGAGTGTTTGGCTATAATGCTATGCTATAATTACCCATTTCAAACTGCAAGTTTCTTTCGAAGGCTTCTGGCGCGAAGTGCAGTTCACAAATACATGCATTTTTAACATTAATTTTGTCCGTATGACGACAAAAATGAATCCATTGTTTTACTATTGTTTTATCTTTAGAAAAATGGAAAAATCTCCATTTCGTAGCACAATTTTTACCATTATTTTAAAAAATATAAAATTTCACAATTAATTCAACACTTGAAAACACAATCGAATTCACTTTCAAAAGCGCGGGCGAATAATAAGTCAACCGTGACGTCAGCAAGAACAGCTGACTGAAAGCAAACATGCGCATTGCGCAATCTTGTTTCTATCATTCTTGTATGGATGATATGAACCTACTGGGGAACCTTAAATAATATGTTTAACACCTATTTGCATACCTCAGTGGTAGTATGGTAATTGCAAAATACCCAGTTATTTATGAAATTTAAGTTAAAATTAATACAAATATGAGCATTTGTTATAATTATTTATTTATTAATATCATCAAATCAACAAAATAAATTTACAGAAGTGTTGTGGAATCTGATAGTTGTCGGAATCAGAATTGAAACCGATCAAAAAAAGCAGTAGGTGTCATGAATTCAGACATTATTGGTTTGATATTCGAAACAGAATTTGTATCGGTTTTGGGTGTCACGCAAACCAATTTTATCGGTTTTGCTGTCAGAAACAAAGCAAGAAGATATTCGCACACAGATTTGAAATGTAAGTTTCTTAAATTCATGTTAATTTATTGTTACGAATTAATTTATCTTTATTTCTATAGGAGAAAACATAAGAACAAAACACGTAATGTCTTAATTATTGAGTTTTGAAAAAAAAATGCGGATATTTAAGGAGGAGCCTGCTTTATAGGCTTAAAAAATCTATTTTTTTTTTGGGAGGGAAAGAAATAATTGATTAAAGCGAAATTTCTAGGGTTTATAGTTATATATTTAAACATCACCCGAAAATTTTTGGGATACGAATTCTTTGATATTCTGCCTTAGGGAAGCAGTTGCCTGATGCATCCCGCATGTGCATTTGTCGGACGGTGGGCAGTATGCAGGTCGCAATTTCTATCGGAAACAAAAAATTCAAAAGAGATTCATATTTGTCAATAACTTTGTTCAAGTTAAACTACGAAAATTTCAAAAATTAAGTGTTAAATTCTAAAAAATTTTAAAATTTGAAGAAAGAAGTGGTTTTTGACGAAAAAAATTTTACGTATGTATTCAAACTTAACTTTTCTTAGCTTTTTTTTTTGTTTAAATATAAGATAATATAATGCCAAAGATAATAAATTTTGCCCCAATTCCATACGTTTAGTTTTTTCTTTTTGTCCGCCAATGAAGAAAAATCGTAAGAATGAAAACCGAGAAATCGCGTGTCAAAGTTTTCGCTTTCTGCCCAAGCGCTCATATACATGTATGTACATATCTACCAGTGCTCGGTCACTATTTCCCTTCTAGCTTCGACCATATTTCAAATTCCCATATATAACATTGGGGGTATATTCTTAGATAATTTTTAAAGAGATTTAAGCAAAAAAAAAATTCCTCCCTTAAAGAAAATTTACAAAACGTATTAAACATAACTTAACACCCAAATGCGTCTATATTCATTCGATAAATGTTACCTTAAAATCTTTCTTTTAAAAACTTTAATAGGATTGCTTCCAAATGTATTCATTTGCTAGTTTCGTCACATTAGTAAACAGCTGATTCGAATATTGGTTTTGCGTATGTTCGAAAAGACAAAAATCCAATCAGATTCTGGTTTGCAATTCTGACAGCTAAGCAATTCTGTCTTGGATTCCACAACACCCCTGATAGCATGGATAATACGATACGAGACTCTTTGATTCGAGAGAGAGCTGTCAAAACTCGCATTTTTTATAACATTTGTCAATGATGCCACTGCTGAAAAACATTATATTGAGTATGTAATAAATTATACAAAACACTAAATAAAACACTTTGAAAATGCATACATATATAAAAGCTAAAATGCAAAATCATTAATAAATTTACATAAACATTTATTTTGCCATAATATGTTCGCACAGTTCAGTGAAATTTCATTTCACACTAATTTGGTCAAGTAATTACAGCGCTTTACTTCTGGCATCCCGCCTTTTCTGAAATCAACTGTCAAAAATTCCCTGATCTCCTTGGCTGTCAAATAATCAGGGAACGCGTTTGAGGGAAAAATGAGAGCCAATGCGAGAGTCTCGTATCATATTATCCCTGTTATCCATGCTGATAGTTCCCAGGGCAGTCGGGTCTACGTAACCGGAATGGAGCCGGATTTTTATCCGGTGACTGTCAACTCGGCATTATTCTGGCACTACAACAATAACAACAGCAAAATAATATATACATATGTACATATAGGCATTTTCATTACAATCTTTCAGTTGTTGTTTGTTTGTAAAATACTTTATTGCGGATATATGTATATATGTATATTATTGTTCTGGTTTTAGCATTTCCTATGTAACCATTTTATCCCCTAAATCCGGGGATGATATTCCGAACTTTTTTTATTTGTTTATATATATACATACATACGTAAATAAAATAAACTCCACCTCAATAATTAAAAGTCAGCGAAATACTTATATATTTCCTTAAAGTGGAGAACTACCTGCAGCCGTACCCATTTTAAAACTTTTTGTTTCGGGGACGCTTCTCTAAAACCATGTTTTTTTTAATTTCAGGATTGATTGGCTCTCAAAGGAAGGATCTCCTGGTTGTCAAATTGAAAAATGTATTTTGCAAAATACCACAACTCTTAACCGATTGGATTACAAGGATTTTGCAATTAGATTTTAGGATATATAAATTGATACATATATACCATTTTTTGATGCTTAATAAATAAACTCAGAAAACAAATTTTGTTTGTTTATAAATCACTATATTTTCACCCAAATTGCTACAGTTATTTGTAACAACATAGTATATCATTCAAGTTATCTAACAGCCTTGGAAACGGCCGTTCGCCTTCATACGTTCAAAAGACTTTTGCGCATCGTAGTTCCTAGGAACAAAAAGAATTTGAATACTTGTACGAGAAATATCAACGAGTTTTTTTACTTGTAGAACTGAGCATAAGCCTCCTTTTTAGGACTGTTAATCAGAAAGCTCCAGGCAACTGTTACGACTGCAGTTAGGGCAATGGCAACAGTCAAATTCTTCTTAATGGTTGCATTATGCAGGCCACGTAAAACCGGCTTAGTTGCACTTACAGTAGCTGGAGCATTGGCCATTGTAATTTCTGAAGGAAAAATGTTACATAACGTTAATTTATTAAAACAGTAATTCAATGATTTAATTGGTTATGTTTATAATTACTGGAAAGTTCAAATATATTGACACTTAAGAAGCAAAAACTGCAACTTTTAACGTAATTACGCAAAACTTATTGAATAATACTACCTTACGAAATGAATAGAATATAATATTAACAATCGTGAACTAGAGATAGTAAATCTGCTATGCTTTCAATGGAGTATGGATTCTTCAATAACACAGCACAGTGACCAGCAATTGACGTTGTCGAGAAAGCTTTATCGTAATATGGCCCCCGCATGTTATCTATGTTTGGCAATTACTTTTCGAAAAATATTTTGTCATGATAACAAATTCCCTTATAGTGCCCATACGCGAGCACACAAGTGCGTTCAATCGGTATGAATTCGTTTGCCCATACACGACACACAAATCCATTTTTCGTTCGTTCTTCACAGAGTTAACATATGCGACATGCAAGCGGAACATTTCTTGGAATTTATTTCTAATGTAGCATTTTTATCTATTTCATTGTATTTCGTTAATAAGTTATTCCAACTTTTATTTTTCTTACACTAAATATGTACATATATGTATAAGCGTTTAGGGGCACAATTCCGATTTCTTTGGCGCCGCGATTTGAAGGTACCGTTGGAAAGAGGAAATCCTCCTGATTAAAAAATATTAAGGGTTATAGGTACCGCAAACGCTTAGTTTACGAGATATTCGACCTTAAAGTTCAAAAATTCCCAAAATTCGAGCATTTCAACAAGCTATTTTACCGCATTAAACACACTTTACTCACATTTTTCACTTCAAATTAATTAATTTAAACTATAAACTTTTTAATAAATCCACATTTTACACTTTTAACAGTTTTTTTTACCGAAGAAATCTTTATTTTAAAAATTACATTTTACACTCGTAGTGAACATCATGTGTGTGCTAAAATTACGACGAAATGGAGCGCTGCCATGTGATAATAAGGAAATTCGCTGAAATGACTTTTTTCCCAAAAATTCCTCTATCCATTCATATGAATATGTTCTTTATTTAATTTAATAAACAAATATGTAATATTATATACTAATATTATATAATAATATTATATAATAATATTTAACCATTTTATAATGAAAACTCAAACTTTGTTTGAATATTAGTGCAAGATAACCAAAAAATATAACCACTTCATAACGAACCTCAATATATTTTTTTTATTTTAACGCAGAAAGGAGTACTATGCGAAAGTACTTCAGTGACCCCGGGTATTCGCCCGACCAGGGTTATTTTTTTAAAGCGCGGCCGAAGGCCGCCAACGCAGAAAGGAGTACTACGCGTAAGTACTTCAGTCACCCCGGATATTCGCTCGACCAGGGTTATTTTTTTAAAGCGCGGCCGAAGGCCCCCAACGCAAAAGGAGTACTACGCGAAAGTATTTCAGTCACCCCGGGTATTTGCTCGACCAGGGTTATTTTTTTAAAGCGCGGCCGAAGGCCGCCAACCCAGAAAGGAGTACTACGCGAAAGTACTTCAGTCACCCCGAATATTCGCTCGACCAGGGTTATTTTTTTAAAGCGCGGCCGAAGGCCGCCAACGCAGAAAGGAGTACTACGCGAAAGTACTTCAGTCACCCCGGATATTCGCTCGACCAGGGTTATTTTTTTAAAGCGCGGCCGAAGGCCGCCAACGCAGAAAGCAGTACTACGCGAAAGTACTTCAGTCACCCCGATATGATATAAATTTTACAATATTATTATAGATTTTTACGTCTTTATTTTTATTAAACATAAATCGCATATTATACATATACATACATGTGTATAGTATATATGTATACATATGTATATACACATGTGTATATGGAACAAGTTTTCACAACTCAATATTATAACTTGAAAACTGTTGGAAAGTATTTTTTATTATAATTAATATAGAAAAAATAATCACGCAAAAGAACAAACAAAGAAAAATCGTTAAGAATCCTACAAATTTGGTGTTTGAGATGTGGCAACGCTCGTTTTCCTCATAATTGTAAACAATCTAGCCTTTGCAACGATGAGTGTTCTAAGTGATTTTTAAATTAATAAATATAGGTAAAATATTACAAAATAAAAGTGAAATGTGAACTTATTTCAATCTTTAAAGTGTATATTTAAATATAACAAGAGGAAAATGTGAAAACATTTAGAGAAACATAGAGAAATAACATGTTTTCTTAGTGCAAATTTTTGAATTTTTAAACGGGAATATTTCAAAAAATATTAGTTATTTTTACATTATTTTTGGATATTCCTCCTCTGGAGAAGTTACCCTATCCGCACATACCCCATTTATATGGAAATTCGTTTTTTTTACCCCGCCGCCAAAGTAATCGGAATCGTGCCCGTTTAGGCAAAAAGCGAAAACTTTGAAGCGTGATTTCTCGGTTTTTAATTTTTACGATTATTCTTAATTGACGGGCAGGATAGGAAAAAAACTAAAAGTCGTATGGAATTAGGGCAAAGTTTATTATCATTGACATAAAATTATCTTATATTTAAACTAAAAAAAATATTAAGAAAAGTCAAGTTTTAACATATTTTTAAACAACATAAAGTAAAATTTTTTTGATCAGAAGCCACTATTTATTCAATTTTTAATAAAATTTTAAATTTTACACATTTTTTTGGAATTTTCTTAGTTTAACTAGAAGATAAATTAATAAAAAATATGAATCTCTTTGAATTTTTTGTTTCCGATAGAAATTGCGACCTGCATCCTGCCCGCCGTCCGAAAAATGTACATGCGAGATGCATCGGGTAATTGCTTCCCAAAGGCAGAATATCAAAGATTTCGTATCCAAAAAATTTGTGAAAGATGTTCAAATATATAACTATAAAGCCTAGAAATTTCGCTTCAATCAATTAATTCTTTCCCCTTCCAAAAAAAATCCTCAAAAAATCGATTTTTTGAAGCGTCGAAAGCAGGCTCTCCCCTTAACACTTGCCATTGTCCGCGATCTTCACTGTTCGGCGACACGAGAGAAATGAGATTTTGTGCGCCGACAACGCCATACACGATAAACATGTTCGCGCACCGATCGTAAAAAATCAAACATTTTCGCGAACATGGATCGGTACGCGAACAAGCCCATACACGATAAACCGCAAGCGCACAAAACTGATCGAACGCACTTGTGTGCTCGTGTATGGGCGTGTATAATATTTTGCCATTTTGACGTCAATAGATTTGACAATATTGGATGAGAATATACGGCGTAAGGCCTGTTCAAATGAAAAAAAATTTATTGCGTCAAATTGTAGATTGGAGAGGGACGACGAGGACTGGTAAAGGATATTTCAATAGTTATGACAGAGATAAAGAGATGCCCAACTCATATCTCTTTGGAAGTGAGAGAGCAATTGCTAAACGTCAAAACCTCATGAACTTTGATAGCTGATCGAGTTCAGGAAGTTTTGACGTTTAGCAATTGGAAACGAGCAATGGCCAGATTGAAATCTTACCAAAAAATATGTAAACGGAGGGATTTGTTGCATTGTTCAAGCCTTATAAAAATATAAAGCAATGAAAGTTTAATAAATTTGCGTAATTTAAAAGTTGATTGATGAACGATGATGTAATTTGATAAACGTTTCGTAATGTCAAGCATCATAGTATTATTTTTAACGGAAAAATATTAAAAACATTTATTGATTAAGAAGTAAAAAGCTTAAATCCTTTTTCTGGGTATTGAAAGGTAAAAAGTCAGTTGTTTTAACATACTGTTTAAATGAGTTAAGCATCAACGCCTTCTTCGTGGTAAAACTGGCGCATACTAATAAAATAGCGCAATCCACCACAGGATGCCACTACAACACAACACCAATATAACACACCATACTCGCACCAACCCAACCAACAAAAGAAATGGACGACGGGGAAGCTGACACATTCGTCACCAGCAGTTCGCCCATCAGCACATAACTTTTCATCTGCAAGACTTTCGCTATACACAGATTCGCTTCTACACTGCGCCGCGTCGACACCTTCCGCATATTTTACATCGATCGGATGAATCTTGCGCGCTGCGTTCAGCATTTGATTCAACCGAAATCCTGCACGTATTTTTTCTCATCTCGTCTCCTCGCCGTGGAATTTCAATCGCATGTAACGAGTGCATTTACATATTTTTTTCTAATGTTTAAGTGTAAAATGTCAAAATTACTCGTTTTTAATTAAATTTATATACACCCCAACTAACAACAGTATTTTTTTATTGCCCCCGTTTAAATACATACCATATAAAGATTTAAATAGTTTCTCTATATATTAATAAACTACTATATAGTAATTTTTATTCGTACTAAATGTTGAGTGTTTTAATTTAAATGCCCAAAAATTATTATTTTTCGCGATCTGGCCATAATAGAAAATGTTATAAAAAACGCTAATTTTGAAGCGCACTCACATTGAAATAAAATGGACATCTCTTAATCCCTGGTTATGATCAGACAACATAAATCTGTAGAAATAGTGACAGTGCCAGTTCCTTTCTGCTTAAAGCCTTGCACAAGCAGAGGTAAAGAGATGCCTAACTAGTCTCTCTGGAATTGAGAGAGCAATTGCTAAACGTCAAAACTTCCCGAACTTTGATCGAGTTTCTCTATATATTAAACGACCTCTATGTAGTAATTTTTAATCATTACAAATGTTGGTTCTTTTAATTTTTTCAACTATTTTGTCCGATCTGGCCATAATGGGAAATGTTATAAGAAACGTTAATAGCCGAAACAGCTGATACGACCTATCTTATGAGAGCGCAATGTAAGTGATCAGCGAAAAACGCTACTCCCTTCCTCTTTGCCGTAGGATGTCATAGATTTCCACGGCATTTGTATTTTTGCCGTAGAAACGTGTCAGCTGATTGCTCTCTCACAACGCAGGGTTGCCAATCTCGATGTACTGTAGTAATTATAAAAGTTATCTTCAATGTGTTTGAAATTTTCTTAAACTAACTCAAACTCAGAGTCGAATGCTATTATTTATAAATATATAAACTATTTTATAAAGTTTTTGTCGGTTTTGTTATTTTATAATATGAAAAATTATAATTGAAAACGTAGATGTGATCAAAACTATATATGCGTATTGAGCAATGGCAACATTGTTCAAATGAAAACAAAAACATATGGCGGTTTTCTGCGTTTTTACCACGGGCTCAACTTTTGACACATTTTGCTCGCTAAGGAAGGGAACTGAGGAAGGGAGTAGCGTTTTTTGCCGTTCCTGCTATAATTTTGAGACGCTCTCGCAATGGAATAAGTTGGCTATCTCTTTATCCCTAACACAGCTACACAACTAACAACGGAACCATAAGATTTTCAAAAATTTTACAAGGCTAATATCATTTGCGAAATTTGCAAGTATACTAGTGGATCTGGCCACGCTGTGATAAACATGCTGTGATATACATTTTATACTATTATTCATATTGGCTAAATGAGTATCAGCCTTCCCACTTCTGCCCGTCAACACCATCCCACACATCCTGGTATGCAACATTGGTACGCCACATTCCCCACACTCATCATAATTTTCTTCGCTGCACACCGCGCTCTAACACACACACAATGACATCACACACCATCATCTACTTTCGCCGAACAAAAGTATCGGGTGATTTTTTAAGAGCTTGATAACTTTTTAAAAAAAAAAAAACCCATAAAATTTGCAAAATCTCATCGGTTCTTTATTTGAAACGTTAGATTGGTTCATGACATTTACTTTTTGAAGATAATTTCATTTAAATGTTGACCGCGGCTGCGTCTTAGGTGGTCCATTCGGAAAGTCCATTTTGGGCAACTTTTTCGAGCATTTCGGCCGGAATAGCCCGAATTTCTTCGGAAATGTTGTCTTCCAAAGCTGGAATAGTTGCTGGTTTATTTCTGTAGACTTTAGACTTGACGTAGCCCCACAAAAAATAGTCTAAAGGCGTTAAATCGCATGATCTTGGTGGCCAACTTACGGGTCCATTTCTTGAGATGAATTGTTCTCCGAAGTTTTCCTCAAAATGGCCATAGAACGCGAGCTGTGTGGCATGTAGCGCCATCTTGTTGAAACCACATGTCAACCAAGATGCTAACAAACTTTTTGTTGCCAAAAATGGAAGAACTGAACTTGGTTGACATGTGGTTTCAACAAGATGGCGCTACATGCCACACAGCTCGCGATTCTATGGCCATTTTGAGGGAAAACTTCGGAGAACAATTCATCTCAAGAAATGGACCCGTAAGTTGGCTACCAAGATCATGCGATTTAACGCCTTTAGACTATTTTTTGTGGGGCTACGTCAAGTCTAAAGTCTACAGAAATAAGCCAGCAACTATTCCAGCTTTGGAAGACAACATTTCCGAAGAAATTCGGGCTATTCCGGCCGAAATGCTCGAAAAAGTTGCCCAAAATTGACTCTTCCGAATGGACCACCCAAGACGCAGCCGCGGTCAACATTTAAAATGAAATTATCTTCAAAAAGTAAATGTCATGAACCAATCTAACGTTTCAAATAAAGAACCGATGAGATTTTGCAAATTTTATGCGTTTTTTTTTTTAAAAAAGTTATCAAGCTCTTAAAAAATCACCCGATACAAAAGGACAGACAACTGATAAAAAAAAACATTCTGGCGCTACGACATCGACCCGATCGACACGATTCCGGTTTTGGCTACCTCTTTCGCGAACATCTCGTTAACATAAAGTTTTTTTATACTTATCTTCATAAATAAATTTTAACGTTCCTTCCGCCTGCTAAATTTAAAGATATATTTTATACCTTGTGAAATAATAAATTTCGAAACTAATAACCACTTGAAGTGAAGTATAAACGAATTCTTTTAATCACAATTTGGGTAAAAAATCATACGAAGAGTGCGAAAAAGGTGCCACATACAACAAAACACATATAATAAACTATTCAATACAGTGAAAATTTCATTTACGAATTAAGGCGAAACCGTTTTTGACGGTAGAAAAACACAAGTGATTAACTTTAGGTTTGATTTTGAATAAGTTCATACAAATAAAGGTCAACAGAAAAAATAACAAATTTAAGGCTGTTTTCTCGGTTAGGTTCACAACATTTGTCAGTTCTAATTAAAAACGCAAATTCATTGCATACGTGTGAAATGTGGTATATCTTTTTTTATCGTCACAGCAAAATTGTTCTCTGGGTTTCCATACTAATGTATCTTTTGTCAGTTTAATAATAATTTTAATGCAATTTCAATAAAATATGAATTTTTGTAAAAATATGTACTTAAAGTGTGTTTCTCTATTGAGCACCTAGTGTTTTCTCAAAGGATCAACCAATAAAACACCCTTTAATATCTTAAAAAATGATTTTTAAGAAATTTTTATTGTTTTTTTTTAAGAATGAATCGGAGTTATCAGGTTTTTAAGGGATAAGGGCAAAACGTCAATTATACATATGTACATCAAGCTACCTGGCTGTCTCCGAATCGAAAAGCCAACAACCAGATCGATCATGTTGTGATAGACGGAAGACACGTCTCCAGTGTTCTAGACGTGCGTACGCTCTGAGGTCCTAACATCTACTCGGACCAATATCTTGTTGCAGCCAAGAGTGGCACCCGCCTCTGTTCAGCAAAAAGCGCACGTCAACAAACACAAGGAAGGCTCGACGTCGAGAAACTGCAATCACAACAGACAGCCGAACGATTTTCTACTTGGCTTGCACTCCTGCTCTCTGAGAGCACTCGTCAACAGCTCGGTATAAAAGAACTGTGGGACGGCATTTCAAACTCCTTACGTACATCTGCCTCCGAAAACATTGGTCTTCGGAAAATGCAAAAGAACAGATGGTACGACGAGGAGTGCCGTGTCGCAGTGGAGACAACGCAACGTTACGATCGACCACAACACGTGCGAGATGCGATAGATACCGAGAGTTGAAGAGGGAAGAGAGACGCATTTGCAGACAGAAAAAGAAAGAGGCCGAAATGCGTGAGTACGAAGAGCTTCATAAGCTGGCCGACAGGGGTAATGCTCGAAAATTCTACGAAAAAATGCGGCGGCTTACAAAGGGTTTCAAGGTTGGTGATCTAGTCACCGATGCCCAGAGCATACTTAAATTATGGAAGGAACACTTCTCCAGCCTGCTGAATGGCAGTGAAAGTACAACGCCAGGAGAAGGCGAGCCCGATTCCCCAATCGATGACGATGGAGCAGAGGATCCATTGCCCGACCATGAAGAAGTTCGAATAGCAATTACCCGTCTGAAGAACAACAAAGCGGCGGGGGCCGATGGATTGCCGGCCGAGCTATTCAAACACGGCAGCGAAGAACTGATAAGGAGCATGCATCAATTTCTTTCTAAAATATGGTTGGACGAAAGCATGCCCAACGATTGGAATTTAAGCGTGCTCTGCCCAATCCACAAAAAGAGAGACCTTACAATCTGCGCCAACTACCGTGGTGTAAGCCTCCTCAACATCGCATATAAGGTTCTATCGAGCGTATTGTGTGAAAGATTAAAGCCCACCGTCAACAAACTGATTGGACCTTATCAGTGTGGCTTTAAACCTGGCAAATCCACAACCGGCCAGATATTCACCATGCGCCAAATCTGGGAAAAGACCCTTGAAAGGAGAATCGACACACACCACCTCTTCGTCGATTTCAAAGCTGCCTCTATGCCGCGATGTCTGAATTTGGTATCCCCGCAAAACTAATACGGCTGTGTAAACTGACGTTGAGCAACAATAAAAGCTCCATCAGGATCGGGAAGGACCTCCCCGAGCCGTTTGATACCAAACGAGGTTTCAGACAAGGCGACTTTCGCTTGACTTCTTCAATCTGCTGCTGGAGAAAATAATTCGAGCTGCAAAACTTAATCGAGCAGGTACAATCTTGATATCATCGGCCTCAACACCCGCGCCGTTAGTTCTGCTTTCTCCAGACTGGACATGGGTCTGGTAGTGAACGAGGGCAAGACGAAATATCTCCTGTCATCAACAAAACAGTCGTCGCACTCGCGACTGGGCTCTCACGTCACTGTTGACTTTGTAGAAGTTGTAGATAGTTTTGTATATACACCACCAACAATGTCACCCTGGAAATCCAACGCAGGACAACTCTTGCCAACAGATGCTACTTCGGACTGAGTAGGCAATTAAAAAGTAAAGCCATCTCTCGACGAACAAAAACCAAACTCTATAAGTCGCTCATAATTATCGTCCTGCTATATGGTGCAGAGGCTTGGACGATGACATCAACTGATGAGTCGTCGTTGAGAGTTTTCGAGTGAAGAGTTCTGCGAACGATTTATGGTCCTTTGCGCACTGGCCACGGCGAATATCGACGACATTGACATAGTTCAGCGAATTAAAAGACAGCGGCTACACTGACTAGGTCATGTTGTCCGGATGAACGAAAACACTCCAGCTCTGAAGGTATTCGACGCAGTACCAGCCGGGGAAGCAGAGGAAGAGGAAGACCTCCACTCCGTTGGAAGGACCAGGTGGAGAAGGACCTGGCTACGCTTGGAATATCCAATTGGCGCCACGTAGGGAAAAGAAGAAACGACTGGCGCGCTGTTGCTAACTCGGCTATAATCGCGTAAGCGGTGTCAACGCCAATTAAGAAGAAGAAGATATGTGGCAGCACCGCCACTCGTTTCGGAGTTAATTATAATTGTATTGAGCATGGTAACTGTACCTGCTAGTTTGACATTTTGCTATGTATGATTTTCTTTTCCTTTTATATCAAATAAAATTCGAAGATCGTCCTCTTTCTTCTTGGAAACTCGTCGTATAAGGACGTGCCCACACGAACGTCCTACATATACATTTTCACACTTTCGGTAAGAGTTCTTTTAATATCCGCACTAGGTGAATTTGGTTGTTGTAGTTTTAGTGGTTTAGGAGTATGTACAATTAACTTACCCACGGGTGCCCCTTGTTACTGCGATCTCCTGTGCCAAACTAGAATTTCATATCTTAACTAAGTGCTTAGTTATGGCACTTAATATGCTTTCGGTTAATGGCGATTTGTGGTGGTGGCAGTAGTAAAGTCTCAATTTGTGACTAGTTACAACACATTCTCAAGTACTTAGTCACAAAATATTGTCTCAAATTTGTTACCTGTTAGTTAGAGGGTCACAAAAGTACAACGAGTTCTGGTTGCCATTTTGAATATATTGAATAGAGATCATCATAGTTATTAATCGATTGTCGCTTTTTATATTTTTTAAGCAATTCAAACACGAAAAAGTTAAAAATAAATAATTTTCACATAAATTTAGTAAATATTCTGAAATAAAGTCAACATCTATTTTTATTTTTATTGGTAATTATGCTTTTTGATTATGTTATACAAAATTTCATTTTTGTTTATATTCATTCAAGTGTAAATACATCTCTAAATTATGAAATGTATGAACTGATTAGACCTTTTCGTTTTCAATTGAGAGATTTTTGTGACTGTCATGTATTGAAATGCAAATCCGTATCAAGTCACAAAAATTGTTTCTAATTTAAAATCTCAATTTTAGAGACTTGTGACAGTATCACAGTACAGAA
Source organism: Bactrocera tryoni (assembly GCF_016617805.1). Classification (NCBI taxonomy): domain Eukaryota; kingdom Metazoa; phylum Arthropoda; class Insecta; order Diptera; family Tephritidae; genus Bactrocera; species Bactrocera tryoni. The sequence continues at coordinate 40,297,245 of NC_052500.1, read as the reverse complement.
TCGCTCGGTAAATCTATTCACAAATTTAGACTACATTCACTTCCAATAAAGCAGATATCTTCATATCGTTTAATATTTCTTAAGAGAAAACATTGTAATATCTGACTTTGTTATAATAGTCGTTTTGTTTCAAATATTTTCCATTTAATGGAAATAATGGACGTAGTTTGTGATTTGGGAAGTCGATTGCCAGGTGAATTCATATGCCTTGCTTTTTATATAATTGTTTGTATACATTTTTTTTGTTTCCTTAGATTTTTGTTTCCTTTGTAGTTTATTTAATTTACTTTTCATACACACTTTTCTTAAAATTAAAACTTAAAACTTAATTCTAAAGATATCTCTTCAAATGAAAACCTTTTCCATGTAAACACTTGAGTCCGATCATTCAAATAGTATGACATTTATATGCTTTAGTTGTCCGATATCGGCAATTCCTACATATGAGCAGCTTCTTTGTGAAGAAAAAAATACATTAGGGGTATTCTCTTGTTCTTGCAAAACCCTTGCATGGTGCACGAATTGTAGATTTTTCCCCCTAATGCAACGGCACAACAACAAACACACGCAGAAAAATATTTGCAAGGGCTGTAAAATAGGTCACACCAAAACCCAGGTTTATATTCATGCAATGACGCGTAAAAAACTAATTGCAAACCTGTGCTAGCTGTAGTTTTACTTAAATACATATTTTGACGTTAAATTGTTGAGGATTGTAAATTTTAAAGAGATTTTATAATTCCTATTTAAATGATAAAGATTTGTTACAGGTTTTTTGTTAAGAATGAATGCAGAAGGTGCGCCAATTCACAATAGCCATGCACAATAGTTGTATAAGATTTGTCCTAAAATTCCGCTAATTGAAAAGCTCGGATGATTGCTACACCAGTCTGTCACGAAATAAGCCGCTTCTTTATTGAGTTTCTCATTAAATACATATTTGGTTAACGGATTGTAGCATCAAGCCACATGATACATATCTACATACATATAGGTATGTCTATAGTTGAAATATGGTAAAATTACATTTACATTCACTAAGCTAGAGTGAAACTACTAGTCTACGAATACAACGCTAAAAAGAGGATACAATTATATTGATCATTCAGCATTCAGCAATCAGCTGACTGGTATTGGTTTGTGTCCTTACTAATTATGCGCAGGACTGCATTGTAAAGAATTTAAATCTTGAACATCCTGCCCGGCTGAACCCTCGCGGTTCAGTAATTCTTCTGTAGGACCTGTTAGGCGGCATAACTTCTGCACCGGTCGCTGACACCGCTGCTTAATAGGAAGTCCATTTGATGATGTCTGGTTGGTATTGTACTCTATCGTCACGGTACGCACCAACCCGTCACTGCCCGGGTGAACGTCAATCACCCGTCCCATACGCCAAACCGATGGTGGCAAATTTTCACCACGTATAAGAACTAGATCTCCACGCTGAACATTGGGTTCCGATCTAGTCCATTTGTTCCGGGTCTGAAGAGTGTGTAGATATTCGGATTGCCAGCGGCGCCAAAAATGCTCCAACATTTTCTGGAGGCGTTGCCAATATCGAAGACGATTTTTTGGAGCTTCAGGCAATGGAGGATCTGGACGACAATTGAGTGGTCGTCCGATCAGGAAGTCACCCGGTGTTAGAGCTATCCCTCCTTCAGGATCATCGTAGAGATCTATCAGTGGTCTCGAATTTAGACACGCCTCGATGCGAGTCAGGAGAGTAGACAATACAGTGTAACGCAACGTCTGGCTGCCCATTATCCTCAGCAGATGCTTTTTAGCTGAACGAACTGCTGCCTCCCATAGACCACCGTGATGAGGTGCGGAAGGTGTTATGAACTTCCAACATGTACCTTCAGCTGCCAGATGTTGTTGAGCATGTGCTGTTACCCAAGCCTTTAAGTCTTCCTGCATTTGACGATTAGCCCCTACAAATTGTGTTCCATTATCACTGTATAAAGGTGGTACAGATACCCCGTCGACTAATAAAACGATCGTAAAGATCTATAAATGCCTGTGTACTCTGTCCTCTGCCAGCTCAATGTGAACCGCTCGTGACGCCATACAAATAAATATGGCAGCATAGGTTTTTGTAGTCGGGGTAGCGCGATGCATTCCCACACGTACATGGAATGGCCCGCAGTAATCCAAGCCACTACGAGAGAATGGTGGGGCCACTAGTACACGTTCTTTCGGGAGCGAAGCCATTTGTTGACGTTGTATAATTTGAAGACGCCTACGACATGTAGTGCAGGCCCAGATGAAAGACTTTACTTGCGCCCGTGCGCCTATAAGCCAGAAACGTTGTCTAAGGAACTGAAGCATTTGTTGTATACCACCATGTAAGCAACGTGTATGAGCATCAGCGACTAGTAAATAAGCCAGGGCCCCACGCGGAATTATAGTTTGATGTCGCTGATCTTCACTTAAGTCGGAGTTTGCGAGTCGACCACCTACTCTCAGTATGCCGTCTGCATCCAAGAAAGGATTGAGTGCTAAGATTTCACTGCGACCCGCAATTCTGGAATGCAATTCAAGAGCCTTAATTTCTTGTTTAAAATGATTACCTTGTGCTTGTCGAATATGCAGAAGTAAAGCCCAGTGCTGATCTGCGACAGAAACTATATCGTTCCTGTAACCGCGATATTTCGGTAACCATCGCCTTAACCAAACAGTGGTGTTAAGTAAACGACTCAATTTGCTAAATTTCTCTATGAGAGGTATCCTGTTGTCTTTCGTGGATGTCATAATCCACTGGTAATTAGCTCTAGAAACGAAGATGGATACCACACGAGATTCAGCAATGGAGAGGTGCTCCTCCTCCTCCGTCAAAGAAGGTACGCGCATTTCCCCCGCGCTTTGGTGAATGCACGTCGGTCCGGTCCACCAAAGGTGATGATCTGCTAAGACGGCGGGAGATAGGCCTCTGCTTGCACAGTCAGCTGGATTTGATTCCGAGCGAATGTGCTTCCAAGCGTTAATGTCTGAATTGGCTTGGATGTAAGCTACCCGATTGGATACATATTGTTTGAACGTGGATGGTGGTTTGCGTATCCAGCATAAAACAATAGTGGAATCACTCCAATATGTACATGGGGCGTCCTGTAGGCCTAAGGCTTGACGTACGTTGTCCATCGCCTTGGTTAGAAGATGAGCACCACACAGTTCGAGGCGTGGCATCGTCCCATCCTAAATTGGTGCTATCTTCGTCTTCGCTGAAACAAGAGCTGTGCGTGATGTACCACCTTTATCGATCGTTTGAACATATATGACTGCTGCATACGCCTTACGACTAGCATCGCAAAAGCCGTGTAAATGCACCAAAGAGCCCACTCGTATACCTAGCCAACGAGGAATACGAAGTCGTGTAATATCTTGCAAACTGTTGCGGAATAAGACCCATGAACTGAGTAGTTCTGGAGGAAGTTCAGCGTCCCATGAGAGACCAGCCTTCCATAAGTCCTGTATGAATAGTTTGGCCACCACGACCACGGGTGCCAATACCCCAGTTGGATCATATAATTTCGCCACGTCACTCAAAACCTTTCGCTTGGTATGCATTGAAGTGTCGTCAACTAAGCCTACCTTGAAGAAGAGCTCGTCGCTAACTGGATCCCAGTAAAGACCCAATACCTTTGTTGTTGAGTTGTTCAACTCTAGTTCGGATGCAGAAAGTGTTGTACCGGTTATCGCAGATAATACGTGTGTAGAATTGGAATTCCACTTTCCCAATATTAATTGTCCTTGTTTCAAGATAGTCGCTACATCTTGAGCACGGGTAATAGCAAGTTCATCGCTGTCGACGCTATCCAAATAGTCATCAACGTAGAAATTATAAAGTATGCTATGACGCGCTGCGGCAGCCCGGCTTGGGTCATAGATGACTTCATAATTGTCATTCGCACATTGACGCAGTGCGCGTATTGCGTTGAATGGACTACAAGCCATTCCATAAGTTACCGTCTTCAATTCGTACACTTGAAGAGGTTCATTTGGCAATTCGCGCCAAAGTATTTGTTGCCATTTACGATGTCGTCTGTCTACCAGGATTTGTCCAAACATCTTCTGTAGTTGTTTGCAATTTGTTGAAATTGTCTATTGATCTCTCCTTTGATCGATCCTAGCGGGCTTGGTATTAGCTCCGCCTCGGATTCGTTGAGGAAAGCTCCTGCCTTTGCCAACTCGTCTGCTTTTTCGTTACCGAAAATGTTCCTGTGGCCGGGAACCCAGGTCAAGTTTAGTTGGAGCTTGTCTTTTATGAGCTTAGTGCTCTCTTGCAGTTGTTAACTACGCTGGAATTTGTCATGGGTGAAGACAATGCCAGGTGAGCTTGTTTAGAATTTCACTATGTCCGTAGTTCTGCTGATTCCAACTTCCCAATTCTTTTATTCTTATCGCCGCAATAGCTGCTGTTTTGTGAATAAAAATGTCCATTGGTAGTTGATGCAGGATCACATTGAGCGCATCAGTCGGACATGACCTGATTGCACCCGTAACACCCGCACATGCTGCTCTTTGTATTCTATTTAATTTTCTAGTATTGTATTGTTTGTTTAGCGCTGGCCACCATACCAGAGCTCCACATGTAAGTATAGGTCTTATGACAGCCGTATAGATCCACATGATTACACTTGGTTTAAGGACCCAGTTCTTGTTGACGATTTTCTTACAAGATGTTTGAAGCAGCAATGTCCAATTCACTTTATCTTGCTGACACTTACCACTTCCACTTATTTTAATAAAAACACGCGGTTAATGTGTAAATTCAATTTGGGTTTACTGAGCCCTTTTAATGAGTACAATTTCAGTAGGGTAATTACAAATTTTTGATTCCCTGCCCCCCTAGGCGAATATTCAGCCTAGCAATCTCTGCAATTGCTGGAGAGTTGCCACTACGTTACTGAGTCCAGTAGCAGGGGCGATGCTGTGGCGCTTTTGGACGACGCCGTGTTGGTGCAACGTGGTGCGGACGCCATTGATGGGGCTCAGGCCGGGCTGGAGTGGTTCGGCGTCCCACCGTCCGGTTTCCTTGCGTTGCTCTACTCGTGCTTGAGGCAGCTGGCCGACCTACATCGCGTCGTGGGGTCCTGTGCAGCAGCCTGTGATGTGGTCTCCCACACGTGTGGCATAAATCGGCAGAAACACACTCCTGCGTCACATGCGTGTGCGACAGGAAGTTGAGGCAGTGCTCATGTGCCTGGGCAAAGAGTACGTGCCACATTAGTTGCCGACCGAACAGTTGGTGTTGGGATAGTAGGCATGTCCACGTCCATCTTGATCTCTGTAAAAAATTGTATTCGAATGTATATGGTAGTATACAAATGGAATGTGCGATTGTGCCACGTTATGTGGCATGACTGGATCGTCGTATTGACCTACCATTTTTTGTAATTTTTATTGTTATTGTTAACGGTTTATTGCGGGTTGCGATTTTAATGATTTGTTTTCATTGATTGATTGATTTTATTTTTATTTGTGTTTCGGCATTATGTTCGGATTATTTAGTATCGCATTTTCGTTATTATCCGCGGTTCGTAGAAAGCATAGTTTAACCAGCGGTCTGGTGAGTATTCCGCTTTGAGTACGGAGATAAACGACCCGGTTGTGACCGTTTGAGCCATAATGGAGCTTTTCTATACGGCCAAGTCGCCACTTGGTAGGTGGGAGACAATCGTCGTTAATAAGTACACAATCTCCAAGCTTTGGCGCATTTTCTGATGTTTTCCATCGATACCACTTGTGGAGGTCCTTTAAATAGTCTTCTTTCCATCTGCGACTGAAATTATGATGGAGACTTTTAATTCTCTGCCATCGATTTAATAAGGATAGCGACTCCACGACCACCTTTTTTAAACCACCCATATGAGGAGCTCTTGGGGGGGATGAATTGCTAATTAATGCCTTGGGGAGCGTACTTTTGTACAATCTCAGTAGAGACTTGTTTAATAAAGTCCACAAACTGTTTTTCTGTGGCTCTTTGAGTCCTGATAAAGGTTTTTCCATTGTCGCTCATAAGTTTGGACGGAAAACCGCGTCGTCCGACGAAGCGAGCAAATGCCGCGAGAAAGGCCTCTTTTGTCAGATTTGTACATAGCTCGAGGTGCACTGCTTTTGTCGTAAAACAGACAAAGACAGCCACGTAGCCTTTCATTAGTGTGGGAGACCTTAGCATGGACGCTTTTATCTGAAAAGACCCAGCAAAGTCGACACCTGTAATGGTGAAAGGCAAAGCGAAGTTGCAGCGTTCCGGTGGAAGTGCTGCCATAATCTGCGTTCTCATCTTCTGTTTATGCATTGTGCAGATCTTGCAAATGAAAATGCATTTTTTTTATTTAAGGCTTAAGTCGGGGAATATAGAACTCTTGGTGGATTATATGTTGCATTAGGCGATGTTCCGCGTGCAACATTAGTATGTGTATATACTTGAGTAGCAATGTTGCAAGTCGAGACTTCTCTGGTATTATTAGAGGATGGCGTTCGTTATATGTCAGGCTTGAGTTAGCAGGCCGACCATTAGCACGAAGCAGACCTTTCGTATCCAGAAATGGATTTAGTACTAAAAGTGAGCTCTTTTTGTCAATCGGCTTCGATTCTCTTAGTAGTGACATCTCGCAGCTGAAGTGGCGCGACTGAGTATAAGTGACAACAGCGACCTTTGCCTTTCCTAGGTCTAGGTGCGTCAATGTATCGCCTTGGGAGTATAGCGTGTGCTCTCCCTTCACTCTAATTTTGAGTCGCTTGATGAAATTGAACATATAAGCGATTACTCTGAGTGCTCGAGGGTATGATGAAAATCGCCCAAGGATGTCAGTATCATCCAATATCATGTGAAAAGGGTCGATTTTTCGACTTTCGGGGGCAATTATGTTGCGCATGGGCGATCGTGGTCAAGAATTGGGAGATTCTGTTAACCATCGGGGACCATTCCACCAAAGAGTGGTGGTGGCAAGGTACAGGCGCTTGCACCCTCTTGTACCTAGAGCTACGTGTCGCCAAGTGGTTGATCCCACTAGGTTAAGGATCTGAGACGTTCGAATGGAAATATACATTTTTCATGCATGTGGAGGTTTTTCTAACCTCTAATAAAATTTCGGAATCAGACCAGAGATACAATTTTATTTTGCCATATTTAGATGCGTTTGCACCATGGAGACTAGTTTGGCTAGTAGTAGCGCACCACATAGTTCCAGTCGTGGCAAACTTATTGTTTTTAGCGGTGCCGCCTTTGCCTTGGCTACTAGTAGGTGACTGGTGGTCGCTGTGTCTGATTGTGTGCGCACATAGATGGTGGGGCAATATGCCTTTGCAGAGACACCACAGAAGCCATGTAGTTCGATTTTGTGCTCTGGGGCATAATTTATCCATCGTGGGATTTGTATCTGTGAGATATTATTCAGATTGCCCGCGAACTGGGACCATTTTTCTAAACGAATTGGTTTCACTTGTGCGTCCCAGTCAGTTTCGTCTAGCCACAATTCTTGTATTAAAATTTTTGCTTGTATCATAATTGGCGAAAGCCATTCTGCGGGGTCGAAAATTTTGCCACCGAGGATAAAATTTGCCGTTTTGTTATTGCTGATAGTGCGGATATTGACTCATTAGTGTATGAAAACTGGTCAGATACCGCATTCCATTGTATCCCCAAAGTTTTTGTTGTGCTTTCCTTTTCGAATTTAAGGAAGTTAGTGTCTAATAGATTTTCTTTAGGTATGTCCTTTAAAATATTAGGGTGGTTCGCCTTTATCTTTTTCAATGGAAACCCTGCTGTATTGAGCGCTTGTGTCACTTGTGCTAGTGACTCGTATGCCTATGGAAGACTATGGCTTCCAGACAGAATGTCTTCTACATACGTTTGTGTTTTCAACACTGGTGTTGTAAGAGGAAATTCTGACTTTGTGTCTTCTGCCAGTTCGTGGAGTGTACGAATGGCTAGGTATGGGACACCGTTTACGCGAAAGGTAACTGTTTTTAATTTAAAGTCGCCTAGTGGACTATTGGGAGATTTTCGGAAAATAATTCGCTGAAAATCTTGATCCTCCTTATGTACGACTATTTGTTGATACATTTTTTCAACATCCCCATTGAAAACGTATTTGTATATTTTTACAAATGGCCCAATTTAGTATGAGGAGCATTAAATCTGGCTGAACCGTGGGTCCCGTAAATAAAATGTCATTTAGGGAATTCCCCGAATTTGAGGATTTTGATGCATTAAAGACAACTCTTACCTTTGTAGTTTTTTTGTCTGGCTATTACTGCATGATGAGACAGGTAAAATGAATAGAATTTACTTTTTATAATTTTTTCGCCAGGGCGACTTCCTCAATGTGGTCTAAATGGAGGTATTCTTCTAAAACCCTATCGTATTCTGGTTTTAGCTGGCCTTTTTTAAGTAGGTTATTTTCCATACTTAAAAAGTGTTGGATAGCAGAGGTGCGGGAATGACCCAAGGCGAGTGTGTGGGGCTTTAGTGGTAGTAGTACCATTATCTAATCGTGTAGTTGTGGATTTGTAAAAATCTTCACAATATCGATCTTCTGGGGTTGTGATTGATATGGGGGGGAGTTCTTCTAACTCCCAAAATTTCTTCAGTTGTGTATTAAGGTACTCGTTTAAGATTTCCTCAACTTGAGTTGTCATTGTTGTGACTAGCCCGCAACTAGTCCGCCTAGGACCCATCCGAAAATGGTATTTTGCGCCAGAAGTGTTTTTGATAGCTTGGAAGCATGTTTTTTAGTTGCGGTAAGACAATAGCTTCTGCTTGTATGCGCTTATCCGCTTGGGGGGAAATAAGGGTAATGGGGCAGATTTTGTTTGAGTTTTGTACTACTCTTCCGCTCATTCCCGTAATTTCAAAATTAGTAAGTTTTGTTGGCAGTTGCAGCCTACTTTGTGCCCTAGACGCTATAAATAATCGTTGAGATCCTTGGCCTATTAAGGTCCTAAGCTTAAACAGTTCTCCTCGGTGCTCGATGGAGACCACTGTTGTGGGTAATACTGCTTTGGTTTTCGCTGTAGTGTCTGAGTTTAAAGCCTTTGTTGCATGGTGTTTCTGGCAATTTTTCTGAAATTTGTAAGTCGGGATTTGCTGTTACAACTAATCCCGCAGCTGTTTTAACATTAGCGTTATTTTGAGCGAATCTGGAAAAATTTGTAATGTGAAGCATTGAGTTATGTCGTTTATGGCAATAAACGCAATTCAATTTGCTTTCGCAATCGTTGAGCGCATGCGCATGAAACAAACAGTTGGTACAAAGTTTTTTTGTTCTTACGAAATTCTTTCATTCGTTAATGTTTAGTTTTTTAAATTTCTCGCAAGATTTCAGCCTGTGCCCTCCTTTACACAGTTCGCATGACGTATGTTTATTTCGTTCGGATGCGAACGCTTGTGTTTTGAAAAAACTACGATTTAAGTTGTTGTTGTTACTCGCTTGGGGTCTAATGAAGCTTCGATTTAGGTCGTGTTGAACGTTTTTAGTTCTGACCATTTTTTTATCTACCCTTTCTGCAATTTCGTATTGGGTAGTTAAGAAATCGTTCATTTGTTGCCACGTTGCGCACTTTCTTCGTGATGAGAGCGATTGCTCCCACTAAAGTAACGATTTTTCTGGTAATGCGGATGTGCATATATTTACCAGAATGGGGTCCCAATTGTCTGTGGGAATATTCTGTGTCGCTAGAACCGACAAGCAATTAGAAACAGTGGATTGAAGTTTTATAAATTCTTCACTTGTTTCTTTTTGAATTTTTGGTAAATTCATTAATATAGTGACTTGTTTGTCGACTAATATTCTTTCGTTTTCGTAACGAGCTTTTAGAGCTTCCCAAGCATAATTGAAATTGTAGTCATTTAATGCGAACTGTTTGACTATTACGCCTGCTTGACCTTTGGTTTTGTATCGGAGGTGATAATTTTTGTGCATTAGATAATTTAGGATGGTTTATGTACACGGCCGTAAACATGTCCCGGAAGGACGGCCATTGTTCATAACCTCCATGAAATATTTCTGTATCGCATGCTGGCACTTTAAGGTGAATGCCCGAACTCGCCTCTCGACTTTGAATTTGTGGCAGCTCTACTCTCGGTTGTGGAGTAGGTGCAATTGCTTTAATTAATCTCAATTGGTCGGCGATCATAGCTCTCGTTTCCTCGTACTGGTCTAAGCAGTGTTCATATTTGGAGTATGCTGAAGATTTGAAGTTTTCAGGTAGATCTGATTCGTCAGATTCTACAATTGCGTCATACGCAGCTTGGAGACGTGTCCAGAAATTGCTTAGATTTTCTTTTTTGATTTCTAATACCGATTCAGAATTGTCTTGAATCGGTGAAGATGAAAACCGAGTGCAGTATCGAATTAGACTGTCACTCTCAGCAATAAATTTAGTATATGAAATATCTTTCAGCTTTTTTTGCTTTGTAGCACCTTGCTTTGAGCGTGTAGCATCAGCAGGTGTACATGGGCCTTTTCTTCTGAAATCATTTTTTGTACTTTTAAATATTGTGTTGATTTAGATTCCTTAGAATCTCCGTTCATTTAGATAATGTGATAATATTGAAATATATATATGAGAAAAGAAAAATTCTCTCAGTGTACTTTTGATAACAATAAGTACGCGTGAAATCTTTAAGATAAAAAGGTTTTTTTTTTTTGTTGTATACGCAATGTATCAAATAGCGAACGCGTATTTCTTTTTACTTATTCCCGGTGTTTATGTATTTAGCTACTAGTTTGTTCATGTTTTTGTTTTTTATTTTATTTAATGTTTCGTACTCGTTAGCAAATACTTGCGTATACGAGCGATAATGCAAAAAGGAGAAAAAGGTTGATGACCTTTGTATATAAGTTTGCACAATATGTGCGTGTTTATGTGCATACGTAAGATGCAAAAAATTTATTTTTTTGTTTTGTTTTGTTTGCAGTCCTGCTTGCTTGCGCTTTAACAAGAACAAGGGTTATTGCTGGACAGGTGCCGATTTGGTCTTTGAATATAAGTAAGTGTGTGTAAATACTTGAAAATGGCAATACGTATTTAATTGCTTTTTCTTTCTACCAACGCTTAAAATTTTTGTTTTATTTGTCCGTGATTAATTTTTTTTTTTTAATAAAAAATTTTAAAATTTTTTAATATATTAAAATTTCGCATTTACCGCTTTATTTTTCCGGAATTTTGTAAAAATTGTAAAATTTTAATTTAATTTTGTACCCTGTGTACGTTGTATATGCCGGCATAGGCAAATTGTATGCCGTATGTACATACATATGTATGTAAATAATATTTGCCGTACGTATAACGCGGGAATAGAAAATCGTGAAGTGCAGGTATGCACTTTTGGTTGATTGTAGTTTTGCTGATTATACGTACATGTGGGTGTATGTCGCATTAATTTCGTTTCTGACTTTGTTTCTGACATATGAAAGGTATGTACATATGAAAGTGGTAACTATTGGCATATATGTATGTTTGGTTTTGTTATTTTTACTTTCTCTTTTTAAATTTCGCAATTGCCCTAGCTTACTTTTTGCGCAATCCTGCTTATACTGGTTTGAGTATAAGGGGTATTGCCGGAAAATTTTGTCAAGTGAATACTTGAAATTTTTTTTTTTTTTTTTTTTTTTTTTTGATTTTTAATGTTGTGTGTTTGGATACACAAATGTATGTAAGCATAAGTAGGCCTTTTAACAGATATGTATATGCCGGTATATATAACTATATATGTATATATATATACATATATGTCATACTATATGCCGTTCATACATATATTGAATGTACATATATAATATAGTACCAAACTGTTTTCGGTTTCCCGGAAATCAACCGTAAGTTCGGACAGTTTGGTAACAACCGTTCTATTAAAATTTACAGAGATCATTATACAGTTTTAGAGAGATCAACTGCTAAATATTAACATTATATGCAAATAAGTATTCATTTAAAATAATAGATACTGAAGAAGCGGCTATTGTCGGTAAAGCAGCGATCAAAAAACTTTTAGAACCCTTCTGGCCAGTGTTTCAGCCAAACGCAATACGAATGGTCCTGCAAGTTCGTATTCGAAAG
>NC_052500.1:40207706-40285080 GCF_016617805.1 Bactrocera tryoni | reverse complement strand
AATGATATTTGAACAATGTTTAACCCATGTGATTCACTAATTTCTAATACTTCTTTCAATTTTTCTATGCTCTACCATATTTGTAACAACGGTTCCTTTTTGGATATACTTCCGGAAAACAGCATTTAAATAACGAGAAAAGACAGCTGATAAGTTTGAAATACCAAATGGTACAACAATATAAATTTTTGATATATACGAATGTCTACAGTGTAATTAAATATATATTAATTAAAAAATGTGTGAAAAGTGGGTTAAACATAGTAAATACCGAGCATTGTTTTAACAAATTTTTGAACTTTAAAGTGAAATATCTCGAAAACTATGCGTCTGAGGACGCTATATCTGTATATATTTTTTAATTCTGAGGACCGCCTCTATCCATCGGTACCATCAAATCGCGGCGCCCCAAGAATCGTAATCGTGCCAAAACATTGTCCATTACAACTATTTGAAAGTTATCTCTTATAATCTTTCTAATTAATTGCCCATAGTCACAACATAATCGTTGCTTCCCTCTTTTTAGGAACTACTACTGCTGGCGAAGCGTAGTTGGAAAAGCTTGGTTGTACTCGTATTATTCCTTCCAACATTCTATTTGCTTATCGACAAAACAACGATCTTCAATTAGTAACCTTCTTGATCGGTGATTTCATCTATTAAAACAATTTCAATTTTAATGGATGCTATGCATTTGCCTGCTGAGTTATGTTTCCCAACCAAGTTTTTAACTTCTATAGCTAATTCCAAACACAAGTACTCTAGATTCATTATAGTCTCATGATTTCCTTCATTTAGACTCATCCCATCAAACTCCTTGATCCAACCATTTCGCATTCCTATTTGCTCATTTCTTTCTTCTTCAATATGATCTTGGATATCATGCCTTAATTTGTCTCTACCTGGTCTCCTGAATTAACTCTCTTTTTAAAAATAAGTTTGTCTTCTGTTAAGACGATATCCACGTCTTTTAAGATAGCCTTTCCTTTCCTTTCCTACATATAATACTTGCAAATTGAATGTCTTGTTCTCTGACTACATGAAATATGTTTTTAATAGAAAGTTTCAAAACTTCCAATTGTCTCAATCACCTTTGAACAAGCAGTATACAGCTTTCTTTTCTCGTTTTTGAGCCTGGTTTGAGTGCCACTTAATATCAACGTATCATAACGTAATTAAGGGAACATTTTGAATCAGTTAAAGATTTGAAATTAAAATCGTTTACTTTCACTGTTTTAAAATGCATTTCTTCACTTACACTGTTACAAATGGCTGAAAACTTTCAAATCACAAAATACTTATGCTACTTGGTTCAATCTTTACTTCTCTGAAACCCCTACTTTTGTTGCCTTTGCATTCGAACGAACAATGCCAAATTGCTACTGTGGGCATTGAGCTTCCAAAAGAGCTTTATACCCGCAGTTGAAACATCTGTTGACTAAATCTTCTTTCGATTTACTAAAGGACACATTATTATCCTTCATATTTTCCCATGCCATGAATTATATTTCCGTATTTTTCGTACATTTTAATTTTCACTTTTCTTCTTCTTTACTGGCGTAGAGACACCTTACGCGGCTCTAGCCGAGTTAACAATAGCGCGTCAGTCGTTCCTTCTTTTCGCAAGGTGGTGCCCACTGAAGATTACAAGCGAAACTAGGTCCTCCACTTGGTCCTTCCAACGGAGTGGAGGGCTTCCTCTGCTTCCCCCGTGGGTACTGCGTCGAATATTTTCAGAGCTGGAGTGTTTTCGTCTATTTGGACGCCATGACCTAGCCAGCGTTGCCGCTGTCTTTTAATTCGTTGAACTATGTCAGTGTAGTCGTATATCACAAACAGCTCATCATTCCTTCGAATGCGATATTTGCCGTGGCCAAGGCGCAAAGGACCATAAACCTTAGGCAGAACTTTTCTCTCGATAACTCGTAACGTCGACTCATCTGATGTTGTCATCGTCCATGCCTTTTGACCATATAGCAGGACGGGAATAATGTCGACTGTTTGACGACAGGAGATATTTCGTATTGCCACGTTCACCACGAGACCAATTTGCTTCGCTGCCTTATTCATTCTGGAGAAAGCAGAACTAACGGCGCGTTTGTTAAGGCCAATGATATCAATATCATCGGCATACGCCAGCAGCTGTACACTCTTATAGAAGAATGTACCTTCTCGGTTTAGTTCTGCAGCTCGAACCAAAAGTAGGTTGAAGAAGCCACACGAAAGCCGTATTAGTTTTACGAGGATACCAAAATCAGACATCGCGGCATAAAGGCAGCTTTGAAATCGACGAAGAGGTGGTGAGTTTCGATTCTTTTTTCACGAATCATTTCCAAAATTTAGCGCATGGTGAATATCTGGTCAGTTGTTGATTTGCCAGATCTAAGGCCACACTGATAAGGTCCAATCACTTTTTTGACGGTGGGCTTTAATCTTTCACACAATACGCTCGACAGAACTTTATACGCGATGTTGTGGAGACTTATCGCACGATAGTTGGCGGCGATTGTTGGATCTCCCTTCTTGTGCATTGGGTAGATCACATTTAAATTCCAATCGTTGTGCATGCTTTCATCCTACCATAATTTACAAAGAAGCTGAAGCGTGCTCCTTATCGTGTTTAAATAGCTCGGCCAGCAATCGACCCTCGCCGCTTTGTTCTTTAGACGGGTAATTGCTATTCGAACTTCTTCATGGTCGGGTAATGGAACGTCTGCTCCATCGCCATCGATTGGAGGATCGGGTTCGCCTTATCCTGACGGAATGCATTCACTGCCATTCAGCATCGGGCATCGGTTGCTAGATGACCCTGGGGTGTTCTACAAGAGTATGCTCCGTTGTTGAAACCTTCTGTTAGTCGCCCCATCTTTTCGTAGAATTTTCGAGCATTACCCCTGTCGGTCAGCTTGTCAAGCTTTTCTTACTCACGCATTTCGGCTTCTTTCTGTTTCTGTCTGCAAATGCGTCTCGCTTCCCTCTTCTTCCCTCGTTGCGAGGTATACAATCTGTTTTCTCTCCGCTTCGACACCGTACTTCTCGTCGTACCAGCTGTTCGTTTACATTTTCCGAAAACCAATGGTTTCGTTTGCAGTAGGTAAGGAGCTTGAAATGCCGTTCCATCATTCCCTTATACCGAGTTGTTGACGGGTGCTCTCAGAGAGCAGGAGTATAAGTCGAGTAAAAAATCGTTCGGCTGTCTGTTGTGATTGCAGCTTCTCGACGTCGAACCTTCCATATGTTTGTTGACGTGCGTTTTTTGCTGCAAAAAGGCGGGTGTAAATCTTGGCTGCAACAAGATAATGGTCCAAGCCGATCTTAGGGCCTCTGATTGTACGCACGTCTAGAGCACTGGAGACGTGTCTTCCGTCTATCACAACATGATCGATCTGGTTGGTGGTGTTTTGATCCAAAGACAGCTAGGCAGCTTGATGTATTTTCCTATGCTGGAATCTAGTACAACATATAACCATGTTTCTAGTCCCGGCGAAGTCGATCAGTCTCAACACATTTGGGGATGTTTCCTCATGGAGGCTGAATTTACCGACTTTTGCGCCAAAGATAACTTGCTTACCCTCACTGGCGTTAAAGTCGCCAAGCACGATTTTGACATCGGCGGGCGCAGCTCTCACAGGGGCATGGGCGCAAATCAGTTGAAGAACCTTGCTTTGAGACACTCTATATTTTTAGCCTGATACAATATAGACTTACTAAACTTGGAATCTTGAACTTATCTGTTTGCCTATCTTCATGAGCGGATATAAATACTCTCGAAAAGTTTAATTTGCTTGTTTGCGCCGATTTTTCAACAAATTATGTTCATCTGGTAGTTTACAACGAAACTTGTTTATTAGTGTTAGTGCAATTAGACTTCTAACAAAAAGCTTAGCGCCGCCACGGAGAAGTTGTTTGCCATAAAATCTTTGAAGTTCATTCCACTTAACACTCGCAGCATTAACATGAAATTTGTTCAACCATCCTCTAATATCTACAGACTCTTCCCGCAACAAAATACTAACGCTACTCTCCCAAATCTTTTAAAGTAAACAGTTGTTGCTGCACGACGTACTGAGATTACTGTCCGTTGTTAGTACCACTAAAATCTTTATACACTGAATTGTTGGACTCCTCCTCGCTAGCCGTTTTTCTTTTAATTTTTGTTCTGCTCAATTTTGCATACGTTCTTGCATTTTCAGTGTATTACAAACATTCGTTTTGTTCTCGTTTCATACTTTGCCTTATCATATTTATTATTCTCATCTTAAGCTCACACTTAATTACAATGTCTTATTTTATTTTATTCTTCTTCTTTCCAACTTATTTTCTTCATTCTTCTCTTATTAGATGTAGTTCTTCTTCTTAATGTAATTACCTTTCTAAGTACTTGTCCTTATTAGATTTCGTTCTTAACAACTTCTATTCTTGTTAGATTGTATTCATCTTACAACTTGTTTTCTTTAAAATTTTCGTCTTTAAAATTTTTTTCAACTCACGTCGACTTTACCTTGAAAAGGCCGACATATCGTCCGATTTATATAAATAATATTCCTATTCCACATCATAACAGTGCTAAGTACCTAGATATCACCTTAGATGCTAAGCTACGGTGGAAAGAGCATGTCAAAAAAAAGGAGCGAGCTTGATATGAAATCAGCTAAACTTTACCACCAAGTTGGCAGGAAATCCGCTCTATAAGTTCAAAACAATCTGTTAGTATATAATCAAGTTCTAAATCCAGTTTCGGCCTACGGAGCCCAACTATGGGATTACTCAAGTTAAAGCTGTATTGCCAGCATTCAGCGCTTTCAAAGTAATGTACTAAGGACTTCAGTTGATGCTCCTTGGTACGTTAGATCTGCTGACCTGCACAGTGATCTAGGCGTGAATTCAGTCGTAAATGAAATCTCCAAAATTGCAAAGTCTAACGAAGTGAGGCATAGACAGCACGTTAATAAGGAAGCCTCCAGACTCATCGAAACTGCTGGGCGAGAAATCCGGTTGAAACGAAAGAACCCTTCCGACCTAGTGAGACAACAGTAGCAGCAAATGTACTATATTTCTTAACATTTAGCTTTCAAGTATTTCTCCTAATTAATTAGACTAGAATTGTTGTTGGTATTTTATTTCTATATACTAGGCACAATTGTTAAATAATAAATAAAACAAGTAAGGAAGGGCTAAGTTCGGGTGTCACCGAACATTTTATACTCTCGCATGATAAAGCGATAATCGAGATTTCATTATCAGTCATTTACATATTTTTCAAATACCGTATTTGTGTAAAGTTTTATTCCGCTATCATCATTGGTTCCTATGTACATATACTCGTATTATACAGAGAAGGCATCAGATGGAATTAAAAATAGCGTTATATTGGAAGAAGGCGTGGTTGTGAACCGATTTCACCCATATTTCGTACATGTCATCAGGGTATTAAGAAAATATTATATACCGAATTTCATTGAAATCGGTAGAGTAGTTCCCGAGATATGGTTTTTGGTCCATAAGTGGGCGACGCTACCCCGATTTTCAATTTTTAAAGAAGCCTGGGTGCAGCTTCCTTCTACCATTTTTTCCGAAACCGAAAACTTATAAAGTGTCGTAACTAAGCCATAAATAAAGATATTAAAGTGAAATTTGGCACAAAGGATCGCATTGGAGAGGGGCATATTTGGACGTAATTTTTTGGGAAAAGTTGGCGTGGCCCCGCCCCCTACTAAGTTTTTTGTACATATTTCGGAAACTACTTTAGCTATGTCAACTAAACTCGATAGAGTCGTTTCTTTCAGGAATTTCCATATACAGTTCAAAAATGGAAGAAATCGGATAATAACCACGCCCACCCCCCATACAAAGGTTATGTTGAAAATCACTAAAAGTGTGTTAACCGACTAACAAAAAACGGCAGAAACAAAAATTTTACGAAAGAAATGGCAGAAGGAAGCTGCACCCAGGCTTTTTTCAAGAATTGAAAATGGCCGTGGCGTCGCCCACTTATGGACCAAAAACCATATCTCAGAAACTACTATACCAATTTCAATGAAATTCGGTATATAATATTTTCTTAACACCCTGATGACATGTACGAAATATGGGTGAAATCGGTTCACAACCACGCCTTCTTCCAATATAACGCTATTTTTAATTCCATCTGATGCCTTCTCTGTATAATACGAGTATACATTAGGAACCAATGATGATAGCGGAATAAAACTTTACACAAATACGGTATTCGAAAAATATGTAAATGACGGTTAATGAAATCTCGATTATCACTTTATCATGCGACAGTATAAAATGTTCGGTGACACCCGAACTTAGCCCTTCCTTACTTGTTTTCATTACATTTTCTTCTTAACCATGTTTTAGTATGGTCATTATATGTTTTATCTGGTCATTTATAACTTTTGGTTATATTTTGATCAGCTGATGTGCATCGCAGTCTATGTGAAAGCGGTAAATAAACCCACATTGGCACACATAGACACGCACACTGCAAAACTGTCTGACGCACAGATAAGAATTAGTAGGTAGGTGCAATAATGCGATTCTTACTGTTTTATTCCTTAGCGCTATTCATCTTTTTCTCACATATACTTTTCTTCTTTCGACTTTTAATAATTTTGGTCGCTTTTAATTATTTTATACATTTTCTTTAGTTTTGTTTATTTTTTACTATATGATTTTTACTTGGTCTTTCACTTTACATTTTTCAGACTATACTGGTTTAGGATTCCGATTCGGATTAACGTTCGGATATAGGAAAATCAATTTCGAAATTGCCAACCAACCACAATTTTTATTAACACCAATGTGCATTTAGTATATTAACAAACACTACCAACATTGCGCCTATAATTTTTATCAAACAAACACTGCAGTCCAGCGACAAACAAATTTGTGCCCTTCGCGATCTTATACCATGTTCAGACCGAAAATTTAAAGGGATTAGATTACATTTAATTACATTCACTAATCAGTCCGTTCTCACTGCCGTTGGAAAGATGAAAAAACAGCTGTTTTTGCCATTCACGAATTCACATCGTTCAATATTTATCAAAAAAAAAAAACATTGTCATATAGTATTTTGTAATAAAAACCGTATTCTTTTAAATATTTTCCATATAATGGAAATAATGGACGCATTTTTTCATTTTGGAAGTCGATTTTCATTTTGTTTCCCTTTGTAGTGTCAAAATCAGCTGTGATAATGTAATAGATTTCCAATGCTGACAAGTGGATTGCGCAAAATCACAGTCGCACAGAGACATTTAGCGTGGATCATCTTCAAATCACTTCTATGAAGTGATTTTGAACTGTCATTTTTGTATGGCGAAATCTTGATAAAATAATAGGATTAGTGGGATAAACCACTCAACAGCCGAAATCGTGTTATTAAGTGTCGGTCTGAACATGGTATAAATCAGCTGTGATAATGTAATAGATTTCCAATGCTGACAAGTAGATAGCGCAAAATCTGAGTCGCACAGAAAGATTTAGCGTGGATCAGTTTCAAATCACTCCGATGAAGTGATTTTGAACTGTCATTTTTGTATGGCGAAATCTTGATAAAATAATAGGATTAGTGGGATAAACCACTCAACAGCCGAAATCGTGTGATTAAGTGTAGGTCTGAACATGGTATTAGAAAGAGCTTTGTCGCTGACAACGAAGAATCGCGAAACAAAACACCACCACATTACCGCCATCGGTAAACAGCTCTTTGTGTACTCTTTATTAATACTCTTAACACTAACTTATTACAAGGTTCTTACATCTATTTATACTAGTATGTTTATTTAGTACTAGATTATAGTTTGTTTAGATACAGATGTTTATTATATAATATTATTTCTTTAGGTTTGTTTACATATATATTGTTTCCTTAGATAAATTTCCTATGTTCTAAGATAAGCTTGTTGAGGATCACTGTAGTTGTATCCATTCCCACTATACTTTTAATAAACAGCTCTTTATATTGTGTCCAGGTTATCCCTGCGAAACACGAAAGAAAAATGTTGAGTGGAAACATTTTGAGGCGGTCCTTCTAATAATGTTAGTAAAATAATGTTTGAACCGTCAGTAATGTCATTGATCAACTCATTACCATTGTCGCCACTGGATAGTTATTCAACATCAATGGGCACATCAAATAGAAAGAGCTTAATTGAACAAAGAGCTTTCGTTAAAAAAATAGTTTCTTGCCAGTGCCGGATTAGCCACGTAGCAAGAGTAGCAAATGCTACGGGCTCACGCTCCGACTGACCGTAATTAAAAAAATATCAATTTAGATGGAGCGTAAAACATCGTTGCATGCTTTAAACGCGAAGTGCTTAGGCTTTGCTTCACTTCCACCTGAAAATCTAAAAAAAAGAAATTTTTAGTTCAGCCCAGCCTTAAGAGTAAGGTGTTTCAGAGTCTCAAGTAAAAAGCCCGGTAATTTGAAAATAAACTATTCATATTAGGCGTGTTTTATTTGACCAGCAAATTAAGCTATTAGCTTATTTTGTATGAAAGACTTAGCCAACATAAGTATGTTAGCTTGTCATAAGCTATCATAGCTTGTATTTTGAACCAGAGGCATTGCCAGTTCATCGCCTTTTTTCATTCACAATAGCTATGATTTTTCCAAAAAAAAAAAAAATAACGATAAAAACTGTTCGGTGCACTTAGTTTCACTGGGTATGGGGTAGCATAAGTATACTTTATTGTGTATCCCTTTTATGTTATTTGAGTTAAAAGATATTTCCCTTTTTTTTATGGAATTTTAGGTTTATATTTTTCTTTTCCTTTGGCGATTTCACTTGTTATAATAAATTCACAAAGAAATGTTATAATTAAATAAATTGGCCACTGACTATCCTATTGCGTACACTCACACGCGATGACGGAATTTCAGCTGTTTGAACTTTGAAACGATCAGTGGTCGAAAAAAGGCGAAGCGTTCTGAATACCGTCGTAAAGCGAATTGGGGCCACCCCGATCTAACCAATCCCTTTTGATCGGTTGGGTGGTGAAAAGATGAGTATGGTGTGTGTGTAGTATGGTTGGTTTGTTGCGTGGTATGATGATGCAGGTTGTGTGCTGAATGTAGTGTTGTGTGCTGAATATTGTGTTGTGTGCTAAATGTTGTGTTGTGTGATGAATGTGAGTGGTGTGATGAATGTTGTGTGGGGTCTGCCAAGCATGTCATGCAGTGGCCGTGGGCTCCAGCGATCTGTTGGCGCTGAGCGGGCGTCATCGTCTTGAAAATCGTACACTTCTTTAGGAAATGGGGTCGATGGCCTAGGCTGCATCGTGGCGGTACATACTCCTCGAACTGCTCCTCGCCCGCTTGCCTGACTGATTGATCGGATGATTGGCTGGGCTGGGTTGTGCCTTGTTGCTTCCTTGGTGCGGCGATGGGTGCAGCGGATGCTGCATTTGCAGTAATTGCGGACCTCACCGAATGGGGGTTACTGCGGATTTTTTCTACGTCCATTTCTAGTGGAATAGGAATAAGTATAGTATATTAAACATGGTTTTGCTAGTAGTATGAAGTATGCTACTCATTATATATATGAATATATATATATAGATACATGTATTTATGTCTTTATATGATACTTTTATTTGTATGTATGTATGTATTTATATAGATGGATTTTGTTTTTTAATATTAATCGCGTTCATTAGGTTTTTGGTTTGTACGTACGGATAGTAAAACGGTGTATTTTTAATTAATTATTGTTTGATTTTATGTATGAGTTTGCGTTCGCTTGTTTTCGGTGATCGGTTCTTCGGTGTTTGGAAGAAAACACATTCTACATCTACTACTCTTATATGACCATCTCGTCCCCGATGTACCTTTTCAATGCGACCTAGTCGCCATTCCGTAGGGGGAAGGCATTCGTCCAGTATGATGACGCATTCGCCTGTACTGCGTTCCTTCTGGATCGTTTTCCATTGATATCTCTTATGGAGATCTTTAAGATAGTCCTCCTTCCATCTGTGGCTGAATTCATGATGTAGAATCTTGATTTTTTCCCATCGATTTATTAAAGTGAGTGAGTCTCCTTCTGTCTCAGGCATTGCGAGAAGAGGAGCTCCTCTGAGGAAGTGTCCAGGTGTAAGAGCTGTGAAATCGGAGGGATCTTGCAAGAGTGGTGGTATAGGTCGATACGGCTTCGATACGAGTGAGTAGTGTAGTAAACTCCTCATAATTGAATTTATGATTACCAGCCGTTTTCTTTAAACGGGACTTAAAGCTTTTAAATGCTGATTCCCAAAGTCCACCCATGTGTGGAGAACATGGAGGTATAAACTGCCAATCGATCCCTTGGGGTGCATATTTTTTAACAATTTAAGGGATACTTCTTTCATGAAGTTTATGAACTCTTTTTCGGTGGCTCTTTGACCTCCGATAAAATTTTTCCTATTCTCGCTCATAATCTTTGATGGAAATCCGCGTCGTCCGACAAAGCGTGCAAATGCTGCGAGAAAAGCCGCAGTTGTCAGATCTGAACAAAGCTCGAGGTGTACTGCCTTTGTCGTAAAACATACAAAAACAGCCACATACCCTCTTCTAAATGAAGAGGACCTTAACATCGACGCCTTTATCTGGAAAGGTCCAGCAAAATCAACCCCAGTAATAGTAAAAGGTAGAGCATAATTGCAGCGTTCAGGTGGTAAAGCTGCCATGATCTGCGTGCGTATTTTATGTTTGTACAAGGTACACTGTTTACACATAAAAATCGTTTTTTTAAGTTGTGGCTTTAGTCGAGGAATATAAAATTCTTGTCGGACCATTTGCTACATCAAGCGATGCTCACCATGTAGTGTAAGGGTGAAGATATATTAAGAATAAATGCGTAAAACGGGATTTCTCAGGTATAATAATGGGATGCCGTTCGTTGTAACTGAGGCTGGAATTCGCAAATCTTCCGTTTGCCCTTATTAATCCCTTAGCGTCCAAGAATGGATTTAAGACGAGAAGAGAACTTTCCTTTTCGAGTGGTCGTCTTCCGACCAACTGTGCTTTCTCTCGACTGAAATAGCGAGTTTGGGTGTAGGTAATGAGACTAACTTTGGCATGTTGCAAATCGGTATGCGTTAGTTGTACGCAAGGATCATTTGGTATCCCTTTAATTTTTTTTTTTTGGTCTTTGGGTGAATTTGTGCATGTAAGCGACTACTTTTAGTGCTCTAGGAAATGAAGAAAATCGGTGGAGAATATCATCCTCTTCTGTAGTGATATGAAAATTTTCAATTTTCCGACTTTCCTATGGTATTATATTCCAAGCGGTGGACATTGGCCTGAATTCTTGTAATTCTGTTAGCCATGTGAGACGTTTCCACCGGAGTGTAGTGCTGGTGAGATGCAGTGGCTTGCAACCTCTTGTCCCAAGATCCGCTGGGTTATCTGCACTTGCAGCATGTTGCCATTTTGCTAGGCTAGATACAAGAGGTGTGCAAATATTTTATTGTCGTACTGAGTACGTACGTAAACTGTTGCGCAATAAGCCGTTTCCTAGGCATCACAGAAACCGTGTAATTCCGCGTTAATGTTAGGGATGAAATTTACCCATCGAGGGATTCGAATTTCTGATATAGTAAGCAAATTGCCAGCAATTTGAACCCATTTTGTTAAACGCACAGGTTTTGCCTGTTCATCCCATTCAGTGCCATCTTGCCACAGTTCTTGAATGAGGATTTTCGCTTAATCATTATTGGCCATTATTGGCCATCCTGCAGAGTCTAAAAGTTTTGCCACTGAGGAAAGTATTTGGCGCTTGGTTACGGCGGACATTGCTGATATTGACTCAATTGTATATGAGAATTTATCGGTTATCGCATTCCATTGAATCCCTAGGGTTTTTGTTGTGCTGGCCGTTTCAAATTTAAGGAAATCTGTATCTATTAAGTCTTCCTTTTTTATGTTTTTTAATATTTCGAGTTGATTTGATGAAATTTTCTTTAGGGGGAATCCCGCTGAATTTAGTGCTTTAATCACTTGAGATAGTGATTCGCACACTAATGACAGACGTATTTTTGTGTTTGTAACACAGAAGTTGCTAAGAGCAAATTTGTTTCACACGTTTTTGCCACTTCATGCAGTGTCCTAATCGCCAAATAGGGCGCGCAATTGATGCCAAAGGTGACGGTTTTAAGTTTGTAGTCGCTTATTGGACTATTACTTGATTTGCGGAAGAGTATACGCTGGAAATCTTGGTCATCTTTATGTACTAGAACTTGTCTGTACATTTTCTCTGCATCCCCATTAAAAACATATTTAAACATGCGCCAATTTA
Source organism: Bactrocera tryoni (assembly GCF_016617805.1). Taxonomy (NCBI): domain Eukaryota; kingdom Metazoa; phylum Arthropoda; class Insecta; order Diptera; family Tephritidae; genus Bactrocera; species Bactrocera tryoni. The sequence goes on along the minus strand of NC_052500.1, from coordinate 40,272,793 downwards.
GTATTAGCAGCATGAGATTAGGTTGTAAGGTTAAGTCAGTGTATAGTACGTCGTTGAGTGATTTGCCTGAGCTTGTACACTTTGAGACATTGAAAACCACTCGTACTTTTGTTGTGATTTACCTTTACCTATTTACCTTTAGATACTTTTTCACATGGTACAGCTTCTTCCATATGATTGACGTCTAGATATTCGTCCATCACATTATCATATGCTGATTTAAGCTTACTTTTCTTGATCAGGCTTTTTTCCAGGCTTAGAAATTGCTGGACTGCTGATATTCTAGAGTGACCTAGAGCTATACAATCTGGGAAGGTGTGTTTGAAAGGGAGTCGCACAACATAACGACCATTTTTGTTTCTTGTTGTTGTGGACTTGTAATAGGCTTCGCATGCCTGGTCTTCTTCTACTTCCCAGAACTTTTTGAGTTCATTATTTAAATATTCGTTTGAAATATTTTCAACTTCAGTTGTAAAAGAATTAATTTTTTCTGTGACTTGGCCACTTAATATCCACCCAAAGGTTGTTTTTTGGGCTAACAATTTATTGGATATTTTTTCAATACCTTCAAGAATTATTTGAGGTATTAAGTCGCTACCTAATAATAAATCGATTTGTGATGGGGTATGACAGTTGGGGTCTGTTAATTTGAGATATGAGCATTTTTCCCATTGCTTTTTATTTACTTCACAGCTTGGAAGCAAATTTGTGCATCTATTATTATATCCGCGTTTGGGGAGACTATACTGATTGGGCAATTTTGTATAATTCTTCCGCCTAATTTGGAAATTTGAATGTTTTGACAAGCAATTTTAGCCGATTTTGAGCTTTTTGTGTTAAATTTTTTTATTTTGTTGTTAATTTGAATAACTCTCCTCCATGTTCAATAGCGATGACCGCAGTGGGTAAAAGAATTTTGCTTTCATTTTCTGAATGAAGAGCTTGAATTTTTGCTGCTTTAGAGCAACATGGTTGTTCTTCCCTTTTTTCGGGATTTGAGATTTCGGGATTACCACTTTTGGTTGTAGTGACTAACCCGGTGGTTTTATGAAATTGATTTTGTTTCATATTTTGAAAATTTGTAATATGAAGCAATGAGTGGTGTCTTCGTTGAGAGTACACACAATTAAATTTGCTTTCACAGTCTTTTGTCCCGTGACAATTGGACAGACAGTTGAAGCAAAGCTTATGTTGTCGAACAAGATTGTTCCTATCTGAAACAGACTTTTTTATAAACTTCTCGCAAGATCTTATATTATGACCTCCTTTACATATTTCACATAATGATTGCCAATGATTTGTTTGATTTGACACAAATGTTTGGCTTCTATAAGCGAGCCTATTACTCGTATATTGCATATTATTGCTGACTTGGGGCTTAAAAAGTTTTTATTCGAGTCATTTTGATTATTTTTTGGCTTCACTATTTGTTCAAAATTGAACATGTTCGTTGCTACCAAAGGACGGAAATATTCTAGCTATTGTAATAAATTATACAGTTCACATATATTAGATAAGGCAGACAGTATAAAACATACATAAATAAACACATAAATATATGCATTTATATGCAACATACATACATATATGAGGCACGTATGCATTAATATGTAACACGCATGCACTCAAGAAATATAATCAACATATTTACTTAGGTTTGGGCAATTGATTACAAATGTACATGTGCACTTGAAAACAACCTAAACCATGCAACATAAATTATATGACAACACACACACATGTATGTATAGTTGAAAACAACCCCAAGTGGTGAGCCGTACATCATATATACTTATTTAATTAGATAACTAAGAGCTCAAATATAGTATATAAGGTTTACAAATTTAAAAATAAAATTAGAATGAAATATTTCTCAGCTTGAATAAGGTCTTTGTTTTCCCCCCACCAGTGGTAAAGGCCTAAAGAATCTTATTTAAGTTTTAACGTTTGATCATACAAATCAAACAGTTTGATTCTATAATTCAAACACTATTATTTTGTCAACTCGCTCAGTTATTTCGTACTAAATTGTTAAGAATTCTTTCATTTGATGCCATTTTGGCGATTTCTTTCTTGCAGCATTAGGCAGTGTTGCTGCACAAATATTTACTAGGATAGGGTCCCACGATTCTGTGGAAATCTTTTGTGTTTCAAACACAGCTAAACAATTAGTCACTGTTGAGTATAGTTTTGAAATTCTTGGCTGGTTTCTTGTTGAATTTTTAGCAAATTCATTAAAATTGTTATTTGGTTGTCTACCAATACTCTTTCATTTTCGTATCTTTGGACCAGTTTTTCCCAAGCCAGATTAAAGTTTTCGTAATTTAAATCGAAACGCTTGACGATACTGCCAGCTTCCCCTTTTGCTTTGTATCTGAGATGGTACAGCTTTTGGACTCGTGAAAGTTTGGGATGGTTAATGTATACGGCAGTGAACATGTCCCGGAAGTCCACTGCACATAACCTCCGTGAAAAACTTCAATATCACAAGCTGGCACTTTCAAGAATATAGCTGTATCTATTTCTTCTTTTTGAGTCGTAACTACTGTCGGGGGAGGAGTAGTGGCTCTACATGGCCTTAAAAAATTTATTTGGTCCTGTACCATTGCCTTCGTAATTTCATATTGTTCGAGGCAGTTTTCATATTTAGCTGACGCCGAAGCTTTTATGTTTTCTGGGGGTTCAGCATCGTCAGTATCTAGTACTGTATCGTATGCTGCCAGAAGGCGTGCCCATATGCCATCTATGCTTTGAATTTTTAAATTTAGAACCGAATCTGTGTTATCATTAATCGGGAAAGCAGTAAATCTTGTGCAGTATCTAACAAAACTGTCACGTTCAGTTATGAACCTTGACACTGAATTATCTTTGGTTCTTTTTTGTTTGACACCCTGCTTTGAGCGTGTAGCTTTGTGATTTATCATCATCAGCCATTTTCGGAATTTCTAATAATTGAGGTGTTCTTGGTTTAACCTCTTTTGATTTTTCCGATTGCATTTATAGAACTAAATTGTAAGCTTTGAGCTTGGAAATATTTTGCTTTAAAATACAATTAAAAAATTGGTAATATGAGCAAATGTGTAAATAAAAATGAAAAGAAAAATAGATTTGAAACTTTTATTATTAATTAATTGAATGATATAATATAAAATTGCGAACACGTATTCACCGCATAAATTGTCAAAATCAAAAAATGTTTGTATATAATAATAATAATTATTATTTTTTTTTGACCGTGTATTATTTAAATGTATCTGCGAAATACTTACGATTAATTTGTATATTGGTTGTCAAAAAAGTTTTGTGGTATTTTCGCTAGTTGGCGCTGAAAGCGCGTAGTTCTAGTTTTCAGTTTCACGCGCTAACACGTGTTTGATTGATTGTCGTTTCTTTTAAGTCGTTCGTGAGTTATAGCGTCGCAAACATGGAGCAAAATAAAGAGAAAATACGGCATATTTTACAGTACTACTACGATAAAGGCAAAAATGCATCTCAAGCCGCCAATAAAATTTGTGCAGATTATGGACCCGATACAGTTTCCATTTCCACCGCACAACGATGTGTTTCAACGTTTTCGTTCTAGTGTAGAGGTGGTCGAAGATGCGCCATGCTCCGGAAGGCCTGTCGTCGAAAATTGCGATAAAATCGCTGAATTGGTCGAAAGAGACCGGCATAGTAGCAGCCGTAGCATCGGTCAAGAGCTGGGCATGAGTCATCAAAAATTCATTTCAATTTCAATAAAAAAAAATCAATAAAAATACCACAAGACTTTTTTGACAACCCATTATTATGCAGAGTTGAGGTTATTGACCTTTGTTTTGTGTTATAACGCGCCCGTTTAATGCTATTTGTTAATATATAGTTATAATAATTTTCTTCACTTTTTTGAACCTTTTAACTTTTTTGTTTTTCTTTATGTATTGTATCGTTCTGTATTTAATTTTTATTTTTTCATTTTTTTTTTTATTTTACGCTTGTGGTTTTTTATCATACATACAGTGGCGTACAAAACTCTACGTACGACCCCTTTTTCTTAAATTTAAATGTCCCAATACATTTTATAAAAAAAGTAATGATGCAGGTTTGTTTTGAATCTTATAATTGTGTAAAAAATAACTAAATAATATATATCTCCAATATGTATTAACTTTTAAAGTTATTCACAGAAAACTCAAAAAAGGCACTGACAAAAGTGTACGTACGAATTTAAAAAAAAGAAATAATATTAAAATATAATAATAAATAATAAAATTTAATATTTTGTAGGTGCCTTTCTGAGTGGCTCGAAGGACCATTTGTTCGGTGCACTTAGTTCCACTGGGTATGGGGTATACTTACGCTGCCTTTTATTATGTATCCCTTTTATGTTATTTGAGTTAAAAGATATTTCCTTTTTTTAATGGAATTTCAGGTTTATATTTTTCCTTTCCTTTGGCGATTTCACTTGTTATAATAAATTTACAAAGAAATGTTATAATTAAATAAATTGGCCACTGACGATTCTATTGCGTACACTCATACGCGATGACGGAATTTCAGCTGTTTGAACTTTGAAACGATCAGTGGTCGAAAAAAGGCGAAGCGTTCTGAATACCGGCGTAAAACGAATTGGGGCCACCCCGATCTAACTAATCCGTTTTGATCGGTTGGGTAGTGAAAAGATGAGTATGGTGTATGTGTAGTGTGGTTGGTTTGTTGCGTGGTATGATGATGCAGGTTGTGTGCTGAATGTAGTGTTGTGTGCTGAATGTTGTGTTGTGTGCTAAATGTTGTGTTGTGTGAGTGATGAATGTTGTGTGGGGTGAGGAATGTTGCGTGGAGGGGCGAGATGCCATGAAGTCGCATAAACACAAACCAAAAATACAAAATTTTATGGTTTGTTTAAGTCAAAATTAAGACAAATCTGAACATTTGTTATATTTGTTTTGTATTAATATCATCAAATGAACAAAATAAATAATTTTTATAATAATACCGTTTACAAATTGAAGAATTCAAACTAGCATTTTCTCCACATCAGACATTTTGAAACAAATTGAATATCAACTGACTGTTCCCGCCCGCATTGCCAACACACTTAGTTTTTAAGCGAAAATATGAAATAAGCTAAATGCGTTTTATTTGTCCATGGTTTAGCTATTAGCTTATGATGGTCAAATAAAACACGGCTATTATGCACAAAAAGTTATTCTATTTTTTTTTTCTACATTTCTAAAATTGAACACTGACCACAACACAAGTTGTGTGTTGTACTTCTTGCACTACACTACACGCAAGTTAGTAGCTCTGCAAAAATTTCTTGAGAAAAGTTGTCTTGACATTGCTTCGAGTTAGCGCTGTGCGTGCAATTCGTTCAATTATCTGTTTTGAAACACAATAGAATTCTCAAAAATCAAGAATTATACCTCAAAAACAACAATACGCGTGTTGATTCTCAACTTGTGAGCCAAATGGAGACTGAGCAAAAATATTGGAGGCTACTCTTAAAACGAATCATTGCGGTAATAAAGTTTTTAGCAGAACGAGGTCTTGCGTTTAGGGGTAATGACGAAATTGTTGGATCACCTCACAATTGAAATTATTTAGGCTTATTAGAATTAATAGCCCAATTGACACTTTTATTGAAATGGGCATATATTTTTGATATTTTTCAAAAACAACTTGTGAAGAATTTATTCATCTAATTGCATCTAGCATACTGGATCAAATTATTTTCGAAATTAAGAGGTGCAAATACTACTCAGTTTCATTGGATTCTACTCCAGATATATCGCATGTAGACCAACTGACTCTGATAGTACGCTATGTTCTGCCATCTGGACCAGTGGAAAGATTTGTTAAGTTCCTGGACATGGAAGGTCATACTGCTGAACAACTCGCTCAAAGTTTACTAGATTTCTTAAGTGAGAGTGGCATTAATATCAAAGATTTTCGTGGGCAAAGCTACGATAATGCCAGCAACATGAGTGGGAAATACATCGGCTTACAAGCCCGAATTAAGAAAATAAATAAGTATGCAGAATACATTCCCTGTCTTGCACATTCATTAAATTTGATTGCTTAGTGCACTGCAGACTGCTGTACAGAAGCATTACTTTTTTTCGATTTCATTGAAAACCTCTATACATTTTTTTCCGCTGCTACCTATCGTCGTCTTACGAACGAACTTAAACATTCTACTTCAAAAATTCCGATTTTGAAACGGTTATCGAACACTAGGTGGCCAGCCAGAGCTGATGCAATGAAGGCACTTTTGTGTGGTTTTATCACTATTTAGCAAATATTGGAAGACATTTTCAATAACGTGGATCAAAAAGCGGAGTGCCGTAATAAAGCTTACGAACTACTTTCCACGATGAATAAGTTAGAATAAGTTAGTTAGTGCTTCTCTGCAGTCGTCTGATCAATACCTTAATACAGGATACGCTCTTTATGAATCATTATATGGCTACGTCCAAGCAATGCGATCCACTTTTTCAGATATTGAGGCAAGAGCCAAAGATCTGACCTACTGTGAAGAATATCAGCAACAGACATCACGACGAATCAAGTGAAATACAAAGTACGACCGCTTCAGCGGCTTTACTACACTCGATGACTTTGTTGAAAATTAAACACCTGGACAACGTTTCGTTTGCCATTATTGATAACGCACTGTCTGCTTTAACTAAACGTATGAAAACATATCATAAAACTACTAGTGTTGAAGTATTTCAACAGCTAAAATCTCTCACAACAGAAGAGATTTTGGAAAAATTCTCTAGTATGTTCAGAGCTTACGAAGATGATTTGGAGAACAGCCTAGGCGGCGAATTAGTGCAGTTCGCAGAGCTGCTGAAAACAGATGTGGCTACTGTTATTGACAGCAAGAAACAGGAGCCTCTGGAACAGCAATGCTATACATTTTTATACTCTAGCAACAAAGTTGCTAAGGAGAGTATTATAGTTTTGTTCACATAACGGTTGTTTGTAAGTCCTAAAACTAAAAAAGTCAGATATTGGGTTATATATAACAAAGTGATCAGGGTGACGAGTAGAGTTGAAATCCGGATGTCTGTCTGTCCGTCCGTCCGTCCGTGCAAGCTGTAACTTGAGTAAAAATTGAGATATCATGATGAAATTTGGTACACGTATTCCTTGGCTCCATAAGAAGGTTAAGTTCGAAAACCTATAAAGTGTCATAACTAAGCCATAAATAAAGATATTAAAGTGAAATTTGGCACAAAGGATCGCATTAGGGAGGGGCATATTTGGACATAATTTTTTTGGAAAAGTGGGCGTGGCCCCGCCCCCTTCTAAGTTTTTTGAACATATTTCGGAAACTACTATAACTAAGTAAATCAAAGTCTATAGAGTCGTTTCCTTCAGGCATTTCCATATACAGTTCAAAAATGGAAGAAATCGGATAATAACCACGCCCACCTCTCATACAAAGGTTATGTTGAAAATCACTAAAAGTGCGTTAACCGACTAACAAAAAACGTCAGAAACACTAAATTTTACGGAAGAAATAGCAGAAGGAAGCTGCACCCAGGCTTTTTTTAAAAATTGAATATGGGCGTGGCGTCGCCCACTTATGGACCAAAAACCATAACTCAGGAACTACTAATCTAATTAATTTTACAGCAAAATAAAAAAATATGTAAATGACGGATAATGAAATCTCGATTATCACTTTATTATGCGAGAGTATAAAATGTTCGGTGACACCCGAACTTAGCTCTTCCTTACTTGTTATTAAAAAATTCTGTGGAATCGTGTTTCCCAAACTTAGAAATTGCTTTTCGAATTTACTTATTTCTCATGATCACTGCAGTGGCGAACAAAGAACGTTCAACATTCAAACGTATTAAAAATGAATTAAGGAACACGATGGGCAAAGAACGTCTTAATCATCTCACTTTGTTTGCTTATAGAAGTCGACATTGAAAGTATTATCTCTAAATTTGCCTATAATAAATCCAGAAAAGTTTATTTGTAACAATTTTGTTTTATTTAGTACTCTAAACTTGAGAACCTATAGCAAACCAAGTGCCCGTTGAAAGAATTTGCTACAGGCCCCGCGCTAGCTTAATCCGGCACTGTCTCTTGCATCAGCATTTGAAAACATATGTATTTATGTTGGTGAATATAATTTGGATGGGGCTGATGTTGAGGACTAAGAGAAAAAATATAATCCTCCTGAGCTTTAGTCAGTTCTCGAAGTTTTAACATACATACAAGAAGATTTTTTTTATTCAGAAAACAAGTTTTTGTACGAAACGCATGCTCCCTGCAAGATGAGTTTCTCTGAGCAAACGTGTTAACGACTTTTGCATACGTTAAAGTATTTGTTATTTTTGTTCAGAAAGTGGTAAAAAGGTAACACATCGCCATTTGATGTTCAATGGTCTTCTTACTCTACCCAATTGCAAATATGGCAGCTTTCTTTTCCTAAGTTACCTCCTATGTCATGTCCATGTTTCAGTTGGAGTGACCAAGTGGAAGAAGCAGTGACGAATTATTATAATTACGCCCGGCCGAAATTAATCTCCGCTCTGAAAACTAAACAAAAAAGTTCAATGTTTTATTAAAATCCATATATTATATTATTAAAATAAAAAGGTTAGTAAAATAAAAGGTGATCCATTTCGAGGTTCCATACAAAACCAACAAAAGAAAACATATAAACTTCAAATCTAATAGAGAATGTTTTATATCATTCGAAATAACATTGTTTGGCATTTACTTTTTGAAGATCATCTCTTTCAAATGTTGGCGGCGTCTACGTCTCAGATGATCCATCCAATGAATTCAATTTTTGATGACTCGTTCGAGCATTTCGACTGATAACTGGTGAATGAATGGAAGTGACATTGTTCGAATAGACTTTAAACTTTACGTATCCCCACAAGAAAAAGTTTAACGGTGTAATATCGATCTTGGTGACCTAATGATAGGCTTAAACGTGAAATTATCTGCTCACAATTCAATTTAAGGCATCAATCATAGTGCGATAATGACCGCCATTGATACGTTCTCACCGGCATCAAGTTAGAAGAAATATGGACCACTGACTTCACCGGGCAAACCGTGTTTTTTCTGGATGAAATGACAGCTCTTAGAAATCTTCAGGATGTTCTTCATCCCAGTTTTACTAATTTACGTACCCATTGAGCCAGAAATTAGCTTGATCACTAAATCAAAATTTGCTCAACAATACAACATAAGTTCTTGAATCTTTTCAAGAGCCCATCGAGCGAAGCTATGTCGCTTGGGAAGGTAGAGCGGCTACAGTTCTTTATTTTGTACGCTTTCAATTTAAGGTGATGACGTAAAATACGCCAAGTCGTTCCATACGTCAGTCCGAGTTGTTGCAAACGGCGCCGAATCGGCTGATTTAATTTCTACATTGCGTGCTGGACGTAATCTATCCAGTCGAATATTATCCAATAATAAATGCTGGGTCTCAAGATGGGTGATAGTGGTGTGAAAAGTGCTCGGTGGGCCGGTTTACAGGTTGGTTTACAGAGCATGAATTGTTAACCTTATACAGGCGAAAGTCTTTCCATGATGAAATGCGAAATAATGCTGAAAAAAATGGCAGCTTGACACGACTCACGCTTAATCTGTCAAAAAAAAGAATATTGAAAAAAGTATCCCTACTTGGATCACGCGTTATAAACAAATAAGGAAGAGCTACCTGTAAGTTATGGTATAACCAAACATTTCATACTCTTGCCACTTGCTAAGAAAGTACTTCCATGTACATAAGGCTTGTTGATAGTATGGGGTAATGGCGAAATAGCACTAATAATATAAGATAACTCCGATATTGGCTGAGGTATGCGGTATAAAGTCACCCGGAAGTTCGAAAATCTTTGTATTAGGTATATGGGCGCTAAGGATTGTATTGACCCGATTCAACCCATTTTTGACACACAGTCATAATATTATGATTTAAGGAATATCTCTGTATTTCAATTATGTGCATATCTCATATCTAACAAATTTTTTCGGGGAAAATGTCAAATACAGGTACTGGGGTCCAAATGTTCGGTACCTTGGGCTTGCACAGTTTTTGTTGGATTTGAACAATTTTAGTGATAAAGTGGAATACTCTAAATATATTATTTGGGCAGAGTTTTATCCCGTTATATTAATTGCTCTTTGATTTGTACATACATTCGAAAGGAAAGAATTAATTAAAATTTTAATTGTGTTATATGGGAAGTACGTGTGGATGTAATCCGATTTCGCCCATTTTCACACTATAGTATACAAAATATGTAGAATGCCACATATTGAGATTGAGATTTGTCTTTTCACATAAAAGTGTGCGATGCCACGTTCATCGTCTAATTTTGACCCCGGCTCAAATAAAGCCTTGTTATCCCAACTCGCGGGTAAAAATCAATGTAGCATATTCAGTAATTGATTTATCACGCTTTAAGCACTTTTTAAAGTACCGTTAAATGGGGTGTGAGCGGGTTGTCACCCGATTTCATCCATATTCAGTTATTGATTTATCACGTTTAATTAGTTTTTAAAGTACTGTTAAAAGGGATGTGATCGGGTTGTCATCCATTTTGATGGTAGGAGTTCTTATAGTATTTATGTTACGTGAATTTAGTTGTTGCAGCTTAAGTTGTTTAAGAGATATGTCCAATATACTTATTAGAGGGTCCACTCTTTTTAAATTTGTTTTTCTCACAGGTGGCCCTTGAAGTACAGTTCCATACCTTGATAGAGATATTAGAGATTAGTTATGAAATTTTATATGTTTTGCTTTAATGGCGTTGGCGTGGTAGTGGTCCAATTACGCCGATCTACGAACTCGTAATTTTCTTTTGCCAATGAAAATGTGTACCAAGTTTTATCAAGATATCGTAATTTTCCCCTATATCTTTTCAAAAGAGGATATCTACATCTAAATTTATTTTTTACAAAATGAGAAAACGTTATAAGGGAAATATATACTGATTTATTAACAACTTTGAGAATCTGTTCATAATTTTAAAACTCTTAATTTATTTTTCAAAATCAATGTCGTGTCCATCAAATTAATCCCCTTTGCCCCAATACACTTGTGCCGACGTTTTTTATTAAGACAATTTACGCAATAGCAATAATCTTCAAAAGGGCTAAATCAGACCAATACGGTGGTTGCAGTACAATATTAGTTGAAATTCCGACCTCATTTTACGAATAGCTTCGCACAAACGACACTCAAATAGTATTCCCTGTTGACAGTTTGACCGATCGGAAGGAATTCAGTGCGCACAACACAAGAAAATTGTCACATAACTTTGATTTTTGACCTGCTTTAAGGTGGTTTTTTTGGCTTCGGCTATCCTTTGCGACGATATTCGGCAGATTGATCGTCTGTTTCCGGGTCGCAGGCATAGATACAAGACTCATTACCAGTAGCAGTACGTTTCATGACATCCTGGTAGTCGGAAAGCATGATTGATTGATTTCGATGCTTTCACTTTTCTTAGGGTTGGTTTTCACTGATCCTTCCGATATTCCAACGAAGTCAGTGAGATCTCTGGCAGTTAATCGGCAATTCTCAAGCACAAATTTCTTTATTTTATTGACGTGTTGATTATCAGTTGATATTGATTCTCGACCCTCTTCGAACAATTTGGCACCATCACACAACGCCATTAATGGAAGACGTTTAAAGTGTCGTAACTAAGCACTAAATTAAGATGCAGAACTGTAATTGACACAGAGGACCGCAGTAGTAAGGGAAACTGTAGATAAAAACTTTTGAAAAAATGGGAGCGGTCACGCCCTTTAATTACTTGAATATACATATGTATCTCCTAAACCAACTAAGCCAAAATAACACATTTGCTCAGAACAAATCCCCTTAGCACATCTCTCGACACCGATAAAATGGATGAAATTGAATGATAACCGTGCCCACTCCCCACTTATGGGCACTATTAAAAACTGCTAAAAGCGCGATAAATCAATAACTGAATTCGCCAGAGACATTAAATTTATTTTATCCCCGAGATGATATAAGAGGTTTTGATGAGAGCAGGTGTAAAAATCGGGCGCTGGGGGTGGCCCCGTCCACTTTTATATAAAATCCCTTATCTCAGGATCTTCTGGACCGATTTCAGCCAAATTCGGTATGTAATGTTCCCCTTACATTCTTATGTTTTAGTGCAAAAATGGGCTAAATCGGACTACAGCTACACCTACATGCAACATAACACAATTTTAAATTCAATCTTTTTCTTTAAGCTGTACGAGTATAAATCAAAAACCATATTAATATAAAGGAGGATGGAGTCATGTGTAGAAGTTCACGCAAGTGAGGAAAGTTCTCTGATCGTCATTCACTTGGGAGTGGCCAGAAACGATTCTTTTACATATGGCTCAAGCAGCTCACGATTTCTAGTCTTTGACCAAGTATCCTCTGGATAGCCTAAGAACATCCGTTTGAAAGCGAGCTAAAGTAAGAAGGCGAAACATCCCATCAGCAAGGTTGTGCGCTGGGTTTGGGACCCGCCACGTAAAAAATGGACCCAATGAAAAGCCTCGGATGAGTGATCCCCCTTTTGATGACGACCATGGCAAACGAATAAAGGTTTCAGACAAGGCCACTCTCTATCGTGCGACTTCTTCAACCTACAAATGAAGAAAATAATTCGAGCTGCAGAACTTAATCGAGCAGGTACAATCTTTTATAACGGTGTTCAGCTGCTGGCGTATGCCGATGTTGGAAGGACGAGGTGAAAAAGGACCTGGCTTTGCTTGGAATATCCAATTTTCGCCAAGTAGCGAAAAGAAGAAACGACTGGCGCGCTGTTGTTAACTCGGCTATAATCGCGTATAAGAAGAAAATATTAGTATAACGGAAAAAAACTTTCCAGTAATAAAACCTTCAGGTTAAGCCATCTTATGTCCAAAAATTGTCTAAATGGAACAGAAATTATTCAAGCCCGAACACCCCAGTACATATCTTCTTCATCTCTATTGGCGTAGACACCGCTTACGTGGTTATAGCAGAGTTCACAACAGTGCGCCAGTTGTTCTTCCTTCTCGCTGTTTGGCGCTAATTGGAGATCTCAAGTGAAGCCACCTGCTCTTTCCAACGAAATGGAGGTCTTCCTCTAATTCTCACTGCGGCTACCGCGTCGAATAATCTCAGAGCTAGAGTATTTTCATTTTCGAACGATCTTACCCAGCAAGCGTAGCCGCTGTCTCTTAATTCGCTGGACTATCGTTCCATCGACTGCGCTATTCGCCGCTGGCAATGCGCAAAGGAACATGAAACTTCAGCAGAACCTATCTTTTAAGAACTTGTAGCGCCTGTTGTTATCGTTCATGCCATGTAACAGTTTCTAGGCTGATGTTGTTGTTGGTGTTAATACTGGTTCCAAGAAGGACGAAATTATCTACGACTTCGAAGTTATGACTGTCAACAGTGACGTGGGAGCCAACTCACGAGTGCAACGACTGTTTGTTTGATAACATGATATGTTTCGTCTTGCCTTCGTTTACTACCAAATACGTTTGCTTCGCTTCCTTAACCATTCTGAAGAAAGCAGAACTAACGACGCGGCTGTTAAGGCCAATGATATCAATATCATAAGCATACGCCAACAGCTTATAAGATGTTGCCTTCTCTGTTTAGTTCTGTTTCCAGAAGTAGGTTGAAGAAGTCACAGGAAAGGGAGTCGCCTAGTCTGAATCCCCGTTTAGTATCGAACGGCTCGGAGACGTCCTTCCCGATCCTGAGGGAGCTTTAGGTGTTGCTCAACGTCAGATTACACAACCGTTTTGGTTTTGTGGGGATACCAAATTCAGACATCGCGGCATAAAGGGCATCACCTTTTCGTGCTGTCAAAAGCAGCTTTGAAGCCGACGAATGGGTGGGGCGTGTTGATTATTTTTTCACGGTCTTTTCCACGATTTTGAGCATGGTGAATATCTGGTCGGTTGTTGATTTTCGCTGGTACTAAAGCCACACTCATAAGGTCCAATCAGTTTGTTAACGGTGGGCTTTAATCTGTGTGGATTTTGCAGAGCACACTTAAATTCTAATCGATGGGCATGCTTTCGTCGAACCATCTTCTACAAAGAAGCTGATGCATGCTCGTTATAATTTCTTCGCCGCCGTGTTTGAATAGTTCGGCCGGCAATGTATTTGCCGTTGCGAGGTAAGTAGTCTGTTGTCTCTCCACTGGACCGGACGGACAGACAGTCATCCGGATTTCATTTCTCTCGTCATCCTGATCACTTATGTATGTACATATATACTAGTTGTACTCGTATAACCACCTATCTATCTCGCATAGTGTTAGGTGATATGTATAACGTAAGGTGAACAAAACTATTAGACCCTGTAGTAACGTGTTGTAAGAGTATAAAAAGTAAAATATATTAACCGAAAATGTAGCTCTAAAATTATTGCACCTTAGGCAATTGCCTAATTGCCCGTTGACTGTTATCATTGAAAATATAAAAATAATAAATATACGTATATTATATACGAAAATTGAGATATCATGATGAAACTTGGTACACGTATTTCTTGGCTCCATAAGAAGGTTAAGTTCGAAGATGGGCAAAATCGGCCCACTGCCATACATATCTCGGAAACTACTATAGCTATGTCAACCAAATTCTATAAAGTCGTTTCCTTCAGGCATTTCCATATACAGTTCAAAAATGGAAGAAATCGGATAATAACCACGCCCACCTCCCTTACAAAGTTTATGTTGAAAATCACTGAAAGTGTGTTAACCGACTAACAAAAAACGTCAGAAATACTAAATTTTACGGAAGAAATGGCAAAAGGAAGCTGCACCCAGGCTTGTTTTAAAAATTGAAAATGGGCGTGGCCTCTTTCCACCTATGGACCAAAAACCATATCTCAGGAACTACTAAACCGATTTCAATGAGATTCGGTATATAATATTTTCTTAACACCCTGATGACATGTACGAAATATGGGTGAAATCGGTTCACAACCACGCCTTCTTCCAATATAACGCTGTTTTGAATTCCATCTGATGCCTTCTCTGTATAATAATATATAGTACACATACATTAGGAACCAATGATGATAGCGGAATAAAAATTTACACAAATACGGTATTTGAAAAATATGTAAATGACGGATAATGAAATCTCAATTATCACTTTATCATGCGAGAGTATAAAATGTTCGGTGACACCCGAACTTAGCCCTTCCTTACTTGTTAAAAGTATAGAATGGTATAACAACTCAGTCCACTCCGCGATAAAAGCAACCCCTATAGATGTAATTGAAGGAAGATCAGATAATGCAAAAATTTACTTTATGATATTTTAATTGATTTGAGAAGTGTTTAACATTAAACTATAATTTTATTTTGGGTACATATTTTAACATTTAATTTACAGCATAAAATCAATACGGTGTTTGCTCATTTTACTAAATTTTTCTATTCTTTCTTTTGGTTCCACACCAATGTTGGAGTTTATATTTAGGAGTGCTAAGCCGTGGAGCATCGTTGTTCCGAGCGAAGTCTTGATTCGGCGCAAAGAAGAAAAGGATCGTTCACTGCCAGCATTTATGGCTGGCAAAGTTCAGAGTACGTGAAGGAGAATATGAATCGATGGATATATATCCTTATTGCAAGTGCTGAGGGCTTCTGAAGGCAAAAAGTACTTGTGTTCTCGTAGTCATTTTAATTTTCCATTGTTGTTGAGAAATCGCTACTTTTGCTTTGAGCTTAATTTTTTGCAGTTTCTGGGCAAGATTTTGACAAAATGTCTAACTAGGCATTCAATGAGACCAGTTAAATCCTTTTCTTCCAAATTTAAGTTAAATTTTGGTAACAGCAGGCTTAAATTGAAACTTTCAAGAACTTCATAGGAAATATATGCAGAAACCCCGTAAAAGTCTTCACATCCTTGAGGTGGGTGATTGTTTCGATAACTCTGACGACCACCATCTGATGCCTTCTCTGTATAATACGAGTATACATTAGGAACCAATGATGATAGCGGAATAAAACTTTACAAAAATACGGTATTAGAAAAATATGTAAATGACGTATAATGAAATCTCGATTATCACTTTATCATGCGAGAGTATAAAATGTTCGGTGACACCCGAACTTAGCCCTTCCTTACTTGTTATTGGATATATTTGCGAAAAATAAGGCTTTTCATGAAATGTAAAATATAGAGGAAATCACTAACATACCATCATCAGTAAAACAGATTTAAATACTTTACTTCTGAAGCCTTGAGACCTATACCCCGTTTGTGTCCAAGAAAAGCAATGAACAGGAGTGGAAGTGGATCGTAGTAGACGATTACCGACAAGTTCAGCAGAAAAACAACCACAAAAAGCAAAAGTTACAAAAAACATCTCGAGACGATGTCTGTTTCAAAATAAAAGTTCCAATAAAAAAAAATTTCAATTTAAAATTTCATACCATCTAACGATAGTATTTTTAATGAAGAGGAACATAAAGATATTCATTTTTCAAATTGTATATTAAATGCCGACGAAGAATTAAAAAGCGTCCACAATGTTTCGTTTAATTTTGGAGAATACAGCAAGACATTCTCAGAAGTCTTTCCAGATTCAACATACAAAGTCAATTACCAAAGAAAACTATATTTATATAGCTGGGTATTCGTAAAATCAGAAGTGGATGATCATCACTTTAAGGAGTGAAATCGAATTGAAATTTCGGAATCCAATCGCACCAAATATTTATTTAACATAACGTTAACTTTGGAAAGCTATATATTATATGCAACTAATTTTTTATATGTTTTTTACATTACCAGTAAGTATGGTACGTTAAGAAAAAAGAATTCTGAGTTGTGCCTTCTTATCTTATTTAATATGTTCAATAAGAAATAAGAAAACAAGTTTAATGCAAATGTTTTGTGAAATATGGTAGGATCATTGAACAAAACTAATATTTAACGTTTGTTTGTATTTAAAAGTCAATAAACACAAATATTAATAAAAATATATTTTAGTTTAACTGGAAGAATTCCACATAAAATATAACTGTTCAATTTTACCTTTATAAAGTAAAATGTACCCCTTATACGGGGCACATTAGACAATTTAGAGTTTTTTATAAAACCCTAATATACCAATATTATATACATATATTTTCTTAAGTCTTGCCCTGTATAAGTTAAGCTTGAACATACACACGTTTTATCAAAATAATGCATTGCATTAAAAAATACACCAATTGCTCTAAGATAATCGGTCTTAGAAAATTAAGTTATAAATGTACCCCGCCTTACCCTATATGGGGCTAAGCAGGGTCGGTCCGTCCATATAGGCAAGTTAGACAATTGCCAAGAGCGAATGAATTTCAGGGCGGTATTTTGGCATTTTGTTTTATATTTTATAAATTTACAAAATTACTTCATTTATTTCCTTTGTATAAAATATGTATGTAGATATTATTACTTTTTTTTTAATAATGACACCTATTTGTATGTATGTATTTTCGATCAGAAAAGACAGTTCAATTATGATGTTAACCAAAATTTTAAAATTAATTTTTATATATTTTGTCATTATTGATACTGCATTGTCTTTAATCGATGAAAGATATAATTAGTTAAAAAAATTTACTAAAAATTTTTGACTAAATTCAATATTGATTAGCTGCAAAATTTTACATACACAGCCATTTCTGAACTTTTTAAAAAATTAGAAATGTTATTAACTCAAAGTGGATTAACGGATATAGATAGAACAGATTTGTTCAACAAAGTACAAGCTATTGGCTGAAAAAATTTTATACGCAATACAGGTGATGCTAACATTGCTTGTGACCGTGGCTCTCTAATTGAAATTTAGCCTTCTCTACAATGCGTCTAAAAAGACTGACAGGCTTGACAACATTGTCAGTTGAAAATAAAGTGGCACAAACCTTTAACATTACAAGAATTGTGTCTGATTATTAAAATAATTAACTTTATAATTAATTTTAATTAATAAATATAATAATTTTTGATTAATAATGTACCCTATTGCGGTTTTCAGCCCAACTGAAATTTGCTTTTACGCACAAAAACGATGTGCAAAATATTTAAACCCTTCCTAACAGGCATTGTTATCGTAGTCTGCTCCAGCCCAAAGTTAAAATCATTTAAAATGCATTCTCGATAACTACCAACGGCAGGAAATGGATAGTTTGTGGTGATGTTGCTTTCTTGTTTTAGAAAAATAAAAACCAAAATGCTTTCTTTTTTCAACGATTAAAACTTTTGGATCTGCAACAAACCTCATCTAAAAGCCATTTAATTGTAACCATAGCTTTGTCTTACTTGATATTAGAATTCAAATGGATTTGACTGGCTGACTTTTTCTTATGCGCAGGGCATCACTTTTTTGTCATCGGCTTATAAATCAACCCTAATGTATTTTTAATAATTGTTCACCTTTCCGTGAGCAATAATTAAATATAATTGATTTTATTATTCATTTAAAAATTTTCGGCTTTTAAACTGTTGAATCGTCATTTTAGGTTAGCAACACCTGTTTTACTTCGATTGCTGTCGAACTGAGAGGAGATGGAAATATTATTAAGGGTATATGCTTTGGAATATGAATGTCGTTTGGTTTAGTAAAAGCTATAAAGACAGAGGCAACGTATGAGACAAAAAGCGTAATTTGAAAAGCAGAATAAACAATGATGATTTATGCATCGCTTAATAAAACAAAAACCTACAGAGTTGAAGAGGTTCGCCGGCTCCTTAAGAAAAACAAGTTTTATGCTAAGGTATCTCACCAAAAACCACTTATTACAAAAAATCAAAAGTATAGGGTAGAGTTTTCCAAAAAGAACCAACATGAACACTGATTTTTTGGTCTAAGGTTTGATTGAAAAATAATCCGACATCAATGTATTCATACCACGTCTTCTAAACCCTGTAACATGGCGCATAAATGTACTAGAAAATTTAGTCGCTGGGGTCTTTATACATACCTTCGATGCAGGGTATCAAATTTTTCCAGAATTTTCGTATACGTCTCAACATTGAGTTTTCTTATAATTATAAGAATCCATTACACTGGCCTACAAAAAAAAATTTTGGTTTGGTGCAGCTCTGTACGTATCAGTAGTCGGTATAGTAGGTAGGATGAACCACATTCCCGCTACTAGATGTCAGCTGACAGCTCTAGTTTACCTACAATTCTCATTTTAATTTCCTCGTATACTACTCGTATGTATGCAAACACTTGCCAGCCACCGCATCGCGCATCACTCATACGCCCTGGCATACACTAAGTAATGTAAGCTTGTATGGTATGGTCCTGCATGAGGTTAGCCGTTTCAAATATTGGCTTCTGGCAATTTATGTGAATAAACCAATTACACTGGCCTACAAAAAAAAATTTTGGTTTGGTGCAGCTCTGTGCGGTATAGTACATAGGTCGGATGAACCACATTTCCGCTACTAGATGTTTTTTCTTCTTTCTTATGAACAAGAGCTGATATGGAAAATGTGACTTGTTTTCTCGTATCAACTCACAAAATACATCCAAAATTAGGTATAAAATGTTAGGAAAATGAGTGTAGGCCAGTGTTATAAAAAAAGCGCTTGACTATCCTGCTTTCTGACTGGCGTACTTTTATTTGTAGTTATTCTCCACTGAAACGTTGAAACTGACCTTCTCCACACATGGTGGATGCCAACAATTG
Source organism: Bactrocera tryoni (assembly GCF_016617805.1). Taxonomy (NCBI): domain Eukaryota; kingdom Metazoa; phylum Arthropoda; class Insecta; order Diptera; family Tephritidae; genus Bactrocera; species Bactrocera tryoni. Next base: position 40,253,108 of record NC_052500.1, on the reverse strand, counting down.
TCGATATTTGTCTGGAGCTTTGATTCTGCTGCGATAAGGATATTATTTGCCCTCTGCTGACATCAGTCTTTTGCCGTCGTTTTGGTATGTATAACTGCACTTAAACACACTTTTTCAAAACACAATTGATTTTTATATGATGCAAATCAACTCTTTATAGCACTGAATACCAAAGATAAAAAGTGCATGGCAATCCAATAAGGAATAGCGTATTAACTCAAACTTAAAGCAAAGCTGAGGTAGCAACTACCTGACCCGGTTATTTATGCCCCATACTAAATATATACCTCATTAGAGATAACTGAACATGTTACGTATAATATACGTACAAGGTTGTATACCACGATTTGATATTTATAATGAAAATACATTACGTTCGTAGGTATTTTACGCTTTTCATAAAATAACTTCTTACAAATTAATTACAATAAGTTTAAAACCTATTCGAAGACTTTGAAGATAACAGCAACTTCCATAAGAAAAATATATGCATGTTTAAAAAACAACGTTGTACGTCTCCTGAACAAAGCTTAAATACTGTTCAGCAAAGGTAGTGATATTCAATCATGTAAGTCTCGGCCGGAGAACATTGACGTACGGTCTGCTAAACAAAGTATAAATATTATTTGGCGCAATGTCGGACCGAAGTATGTATTTACTGTGCCGGACCAAGCCCGCCAACTCAATTTCGAAACTTTTTTGCAAGATCATCCGAATACGTTGAAAACTTTCAATCTGAAGATGAAAGTTACAACTTTTGTGCAACTTTTGTTCATGTAATATAAATTCACTTAAGAAAACGTTTAGAATACAATCATGATAATACGACGAATACCTTACACCCCGCAAAGGTTATGAAAACTTTGCAATTTTTGGTATCCGGTGCATCGCGAGCACAATATATAGTACATAGTAATTAGAACAGGATTTCATAACTTAATAGCCAGAAAGAAATGGCTTTTGTTGGGGTCAAGACACGCTTACAGAAAAAAAAAATCCTGCAGAAAACTTCGACTATAACCGTTCAGTTATAGCTCCAGCTGAAAGACCAATTGACACAATTCCGAAGAATTGTCAATTGGAACAATATACGTTGGGCTGAAACGTACTTACCCTGAAACATACAGAAAGACGTACTGACTCTCTGAAATTCGCCGATTGACAGGAGAATATATACCATTCCAATGTTGTTCTACAATTTTAAAGAATTAGAATTCTTGCAAGTTAAGAATGATATATTCACTTGTCTTCGAAACTTTTTAGGTCGCAACCGACTAACGGCCGAAATTTGTTGAAGGAGAACCTTTTTTAGAAGTTTGTGAAAGGTGTTACCATATATCCCTTCCTGCACACTGGGAAGCTTTGAAATAAAAAGGCCATCGCCATTATTCGCCAATTTGGGTTTTCAACTTTGTAACTGGTCGTTCTGTCAATAACTGTAGATTCTAAGGATATTCTATAGAACATATGTATGTTTTTTGATGACTTAAGGTCGTTACTGTGGATTAAATTCTTGGAACCTTCTGTTGGTTTCATAGCCTGATCAAAAAAGGTACATTATCTAGAAAGTTCCTGGACACCAATTAAAGGCGAACCCGATTCCCCAATCGATGACGATTGAGCAGACGTTCCATTGCCCGACCACGAAGAAGTTCGAATAGCAATAGCCCGCCTGAAGAACAACAAAGCGACGAGGGCCGATGGATTACCGGCCGAGCTATTCAAACACGGCGGCGAAGAACTGATAAGGAGCATGCATCAGCTTCTTTGTAAAATATGGTCGGACGAAAGCATGCCCAACGTTTGGAATTTAAGTATGCTCTGCCCAATCCATAAAAAATGAGACCCCACAATCTGCGCCAACTACCGTGGGATAAGCCTCCTCAACACCGCATATAAGGTTCTATCGAGCGTATTGTGTAAAAGATTAAAGCCCACCGTCAACAAACTGAATGGACTTTATCAGTGTGGCTTTAGACCTGGCAATTCAACAACCGACCAGTTATTCACCATACGCCAAATTTTGGAAAAAAAGATTCTCTTGTGAAAGAAGAATCGACACACCACCTCTTCGTCGATTTCAAAGCTGCTTTCGACAGCACGAAAAGGAGCTGCCTTTATGCCGCGATGTCTGAATTTGGTATCCCCGCAAAACTAGTACGGCTGTGTAAACTGACGTTGAGCAACACGAAAAGCTCCGTCAGGATCGGGAAGGACCTCTCCGAGCCGCTCGATACCAAACGAGGTTTCAAACAAGGCGACTTTACTTCAACCTGCTTCTGGAGAAAATAGTTCGAGCTGCAGAACTAAATAGAGAAGGTACCATCTTCTATAAGAGTGTACAGCTGCTGGCGTATGCCGATGATATTGATATCATCGGCCTCAAAACCCGCACAGTTAGTTCTGCTTTCTCCAGGCGGGACAAGGAAGCACAGAAAATGGGTCTGGCAGTGAACGAGGACAAAACGAAATATCTCCTGCCATCAAACACACAGTCGTCGCACTCGCGACTTGACTCTCACGTCACTGTTGACAGTCATAACTTTGAAGTTGTAGATAATTTCGTCTATTTAGGAACCAGTAAACCACCAACGATGTCAACCGGGAAATCCAACGCAGGATTGCTCTTGCCAACAGATGCTACTTCGGACTGAGTAGGCAATTGAAAAGTAAAGTACTCTCTCGACGAACAAAAGCCAAACTCTATAAGTCGCTCATAATTCCCGTCCTGCTATATGGTGCAGAGGCTTGGACGATGACAGCAACCGATGAGTCGACGTTACGAGTTTTCGAGAGAAAGGTTCTGCGAAAGATTTATGGTCCTTTGCGCATTGGCCACGGCGAATATCGCATTCGATGGAACGATGAGCTGTACGAGATATACGACGACGTTGACATAGTTCAGCGAATTAAAAGACAGCGGCTACGCTGTCTAGGTCTGAAAGTATTGGGCGCAGTATCCGCCGGGGGAAGCAGAGGAAGAGGAAGACCTCCACTCCGTTGGAAGGACCAAGTGGAGAAGGACCTGGCTTCGCTTGGAATATCCAATTGGCGTCACGTAGCGAAAAGAAGAAACGACTGGCGCGCTGTTGTTAACTCGACTATAACTGCGTAAGCGGTGTCTACGCCAATTAAGAAGAAGAAGACTTATGCGATAGTGCATAACTAACATAATAGTATTTCCGTCTCTGCATATTTCGAACTAAAATAGACTTAGTGCAACATTTCTTTTTCTTATGACATTAATATAGCATAGCAATTTTCGCAGTAGTATATATGTAAAATATAAAAATTTAATTGTAAAAAAAAATAAATAAAATATAGTATATATATATATTTCGATTAGTTTTAGATGATACGCACACCCATTAGGGAACAAAACTATTATACTCTGTAGCAACAGGTTGAAAGAGTATAAAAACAAACAGTGAAAGAAAATTTAGGTTATCAGGTTAAGATACGAAACGGAAATAGTTTCATTTATAAGGATATTATTACAACGTAAATTTTAATTTCAGAGTTTTTTTTATGAAACTGACTTAAGAGAACTGGATTGCAGTCATCCCTAATAACGACGATATAATATAATAGATAAGAGATTAAATGAATTTGTCAACACTAATAATAATCAACTTACATTAGCTATAGAAACGTTTAAAGTCAGAACTCAATTAACTGGAACAATTATAAATACTAATGAAATTTCCAAGTATGAGCAAATTTTTAAACTATAGGTAATCTTTTGACAAATGAATTTTGAAATGTTTCACCGACATTAACGTAAGTAAAATTAAGAATTGAAAATCCGGCCATTTTACCTTTAGACAAATTAAGAATATAACTGAATACGAAGGTGAACAATTAACAATAAATAATTTAAAGAATACATAGAAGTGTTAAATATTACAAAATAATGAATGAATCGTTATACAAGTATGAATATATTAAATCTATATATATAAAAATCAATACCACTTTCTTTGTAATTGCATCACTCATAAACGGCTGAACTGCAACTGTACGTAAGAAGTTTGAAATGCCGTCCCACAGTTCCCTTTATACGGAGTTGTTGACTAGTGCTCTAAGAGAGCAGGAGTGCAAGCTTAGTAGCAAATCGTTCGGCTGTCTGTTGTGATTGCAGTACATTAATACATAAAAATTCACATGTAAACAATAATTTAAATAAGAAGAATATAATACTGTGCCCAAAAAATAAGGTGACATTTGAATTTAAACTGCGCGCGTCGAGGGATTTGGAGAATTATTTTCTTTTTAGGTTGGTAGTACTGTCAGTGACATTTATGTCAAATTTCATGTCAAAATATTTATTAGTGTTTGAGATACGTGTCGTTTCGTGAGCTGCTAAAAGTGAGTTTTTCATGTTTTGCGATGTCGAAATTTGTTGAGCAAAGAATTTGCATTAAATTTTGTTTACGGAATCAATTTTCTGCTGCGGATACGTTGGGGACGGTGCAGAAACCCTTTGGTGATGAGGCTATGTCTAAAAAAAAATGTTTACAAGTGGCATAGTGAGTTCCAAGCCGGCCGTGAACGTGTCGAAGACGAAGAGCGTCCAGGGCGACCATCAACCTCAACCGACGAAGCTCACGTTCAACAAATCAAAGATTTGGTGTTGAAAAACCGTCAATTAACAGTTAGAGACCTTGCTGATGAAGTTGGCATATCAAAATGCTCAGCCAATACCATTTTGAAGGATGTTTTGGGCCTCAAGCGCGTCAAATCTCGACTGGTACCGAAAACATTGAATTTTTTGGAAAAAAGGCGTCGCGTTGAAGTGTGACAATTCTTGGTTTTTACACCACGATAATGCACCATCCCATACTGCCCACGTAATTCGTGATCATTTCGCCAAAAACTCAACCCATATCGTTCCGCAACCACCGTATTCACCTATCTGGCGCCGTGCGACTTCTGGCTGTTCACCAAGCTCAAAAAACCGCTCCGGGGACACCGTTTTTATACGATAGAGGAGATTCAAGCCGCAGCGAAGACGGAACTGAAGGCCATCCCGGAAAGTGACTACAACCAGTGTTTCGAAGATTGGAAAATCCGTTGGCATAAGTGCAGTGCATCGGGAGGGGATTACTTTGAAGAGGATGAAATTGATTAGGAAGAATAAATAAAGAATTTTCAAAATAAATACAATGTTACCTTATTTTATAAGTAAGTATGTGTATAAGTGCGTTTGATGTACTAATATAAAGTGTTGTAAAATATCAAAGCGTTGGCATCTGAAGCATACAACAAAATTATTTACATATTTACACATATGTATGCACACTAAGCATACGCACATATACATATAGAGATTAGAATTAAGAAATGTATTGATGAAAGAAATTTTAATAAGGAATTCAGAGTCAAACGTGAACTCTCAGCGTACAGATCAAAACAAAGAGTCTTTCTGTACAAGTAAATGCTAAAATACTCTTTAAAGTTTTAAAGGCAGTACGCAAAATTTTAGAAAAAGAAGGTTTTCTAAATATTATATATTTAAAGAGGATAACCCATTAGGTACATATTAGACACGACCAGTAAGTTGAACAATTATATACTAGTAGTAGTGAATGCCTTCAGTAAATTTGTGTCGTTGTACCCTATTAATACAGCAGCTGAGGTAGATGGATAGACTCAAAAAACAGTCAACCATATTTGGTAAATAGAGACAAATTATTTCTGATAGGGGAGCAGCTTTTAGGTCGAATTTGCTTAAAGCATACTGTCATAAAGAGAATATACAACATTTGTTGATAACAACGGGCGTTCTAAGAGGTTAAGGGCAAGTGGAGAGAATTCATATAATTGTTTTACCTATGTTGTCTAAATTATGTATAGAGAAATCCACTAATTGCTATAAGCATGTAGAAAAGGAGGATGGAGTCATGTGTAGAAGTTCACGCAAGTGAGGAAAGTTCTATGATCGCCACTCACTAGGGAGTGGCCAGAAACGATTCTTTTACATATGGGTCAAGCAGCTCACGACTTCCGCTTTTAGACCAAGTATCTTCTGCGTAGCCTAAGAACATCCGTTAGAAGGCGACGTAAAGTGAGAAGGCGCAATATCCCCTCCGTGCTGAGTAAAATACGCCCCAATGAAAAACTACCAACAGACTCGGATGACGACCATGGCAAACGAAATAAGGATTTCAATTTGAGGACATGTACCTGGAATGTACGCAGCCTTAATTGGGAAGGTGCCGCTGTCCAGCTGGGTGATGTCCTCGTGAAAATAAAGGCTGACATCACCAGCGTCCAAGAAATGCGATGGACGGGACAAGAACTGAGGCGAGTAAGTCCTTGTGGCATTTACTACAGTTGCCATATAAAGGAGCGCTAACTCGGTGTGGGTAGACAAATTCAGCTTTAATGAGGAAACATTCCCAACTGGGTTGAGACTGCTCGAGAAGCTGCAATCACAACAGATAGCCGAACGATTTTCTACTCGACTTGCACTCGTGTCCTCTGAGAAAGCTGGTACGATGAGAAGTTCATTTTCGCAGCGGAGAGAAAATAGACTGCCTACCTTGCAACGTTACAATTGACCACAACATGTACGGGAGGGAAGCGAGACGCATTCGCACACAGAAAAGAGAGAGGTCGACATGCGTGAGTATGAAGAGCTTGACAAGCTGGCCGACAGGGGTAATGCTTGAAAATTCGACGAAAAGATGCGGCGGCTAACTTAAGGTTTCAACAACGGAGCATACTCTTGTAGAACCCTCAGAGGTGATCTAGTGACTGATGCCCAGAGCATACTAAAATTATGAAGGGAACAATTCTCCTGCCTGCTGAATGGCAGTGAATGCATACCGCCAAGATAAGGCGAACCCCATTCTCCAATTGATGATGATGGAGCCGACGTTCCATTACCTGACCATGAAAAAGTTCGAATAGCAATTACCCGTTTAAAGAACAACAAAGCGCGGGGGCCGAGGACTATTCAAACACGTCGGCGAAGAACTCATAAAGAGCATGCATCAGCTTCTTTGTACATAGAATATGGTCGGACGAAACCATACCCAACGATTGGAATTTATGTGTGCTCTGCCCATTCCACAAAAAGGGTGATCTCACAATCCAACTTCCGTGGGATAAGTCTCCTCACCATCGCGTATAAAGTTCTATCGAGCGTATTGCGTGAAAGATTAAAGCCCACCATCAAAAAACTGATTGGACCTTATTAGTGTGTCTTTAGACCTAGAACGAAAAGGAGCTGCCGCGATGTTTGAATTTGGTATTCCCGTAAAACTAATACGGCTGTGTAAGCTGACGTTAAGCAACACCAAAACTCCGTCAGGATCGGGAAGAACCTCCCCGAGCCGTTCGATACCAAACGAGGTTTGAGACAAGACGACTCCTTTTTGTGTGATTTCTTCAACCTACTTCTGGAGAAAATAATTCGAGCTGCAGAGCTAAATCGAGATGGTACAATCTTCTATAAGAGTGTATAGCTGCTGTCGTATGTTGATGATATTGGCCTTAACAACCGCGCCGTTAGTTCTGCTTTTTCCAGAATGGATAAGGCAGCGAAGCAAATGGGTCTGGTGATGAACGAGGGCAAAACAAAATATCTCCTGTCTTCAAAAAACCAGTCGTTGCACGCACGTCACTTTTGACAGTCATAACTTTCGTAATCGGTCGTCACTGTGAACGGACGTATTTTTTCTCTGCTCCGCCTTCTATTATTTAATCTACATATATTAATGCCGTGTGTTTGTGGCCATAGAGTTGATCGTGCTCAGCCCAAGATCAGCTGCCATAAGTGTAATCAATTCTTTCACTTGTCGTGTGTGAATTTATCACAGGCTGATGTGGATTTTTTGCTGAAATCCAAAAATGCTTTTTATTGTAAAGTGTGTGCGGTTGTTCCAAGAAATTCCATTCGTTCGCCGCCTGCGTCGCCATCAGAGCGCAATGCTCATTCAAACAAGGAAGTGAATCTGAATCTTTGATGGAGCCTAATAATCCTAATAATGTAAAAGCGGTGCTTAATTCTCTGGTTTTGGAAGTAAGTTCACTGAGAAGTGAACAATCGAAGGCGCTCACCTTAATACAACAACTCTGTGATGATCGAAATTCGTTATTCGTTAAGCTTAACGAACTTAAATCAGAGATCTGCATTGTGGGAAAAAATTGTCCGATAACGGCAAGTTCTCTGTACCAGCTTCGAATGCTCTTTCTGCTGCCTACCCCACTCTCACTGCTGCGACTGCTGTTGGTACAAATGCTTCTACAATTGCTTCTCCGTCTAACGCTGCTGTTTCTGCTGATAATGTGAGTGTGAATTATCTCGCCCCGCTATACCGAAATCATTCTCTGCAGCTGTGTTCCTGCGGATAGACCTCCTGCAGCTACCAATGCTGTTAATTATGCCAATGCATATGCTGACGTTGTTGCTAGGAATTTCAACACTCATTCGAAAGCCAAAAACAATCCAACAGTTGCTGCTAAACCAGATCGTCCCTCCGTCGCTGTCAATGCTGCTCAATCAGTTGCCGTTGATGATTCTGTTAATCTAAACTCGTCTACTTCAATTACTGCTAATGGAAATTTGAAGTTAAAAGTGAGTACTAGGAACAAAAAATCCCCAGCTGCTTCAACTGTTGTTGGTGTTAATGCCAATTATGATCACGATGTCGTCATACCCAAGAAATGGATTCACTTGTCTGCCTTTAAGAACTCAGTCACTGAAGAAGATATTATATCTTTTGTCGCTAAACATGCTAATGTTGATATAGAGCAGCTTTTATGTTATGAATTAATTAAGGATACTGATATTAATAATCTTAAGAGCATAAACTTAAAGTTAGGTGTCCTTCTGGCATTAAGTTGCGTCCCTTGAAGTTTTTTCCAAAGTGAGGGGAAAGCAGCGCTGCAGATTAGTTGATGCACCTGTTAATAACGATTTTATTCATACGTCTTCTTCACCTTCCTCAACTGGATCCTGTCTTAAGGTGTACTACCAAAATCTATCAGGTATTAGGTGTATATCAAATATTATTCGCAACTTTCCTTCACATTTGGATTTCGATATTATCGTGATTGTTGAGACTTGGCTAAATTATAGTTTCTTTGATAGTGAATATTTTGACTGAAATCTCTATTATGTCTTCCGTAAAGACAGAGATCATGAAAAGACTGGCTGTTTAAGAGGGGGTCGTGCTCTCCTAGCAGTTCATCGCAAATATCGTCCTCGTTTAATTATGTTTGATAATGATGATTCTATTCTGGACATACTATGTATTTGTATCAATGACGCTCTGTTCATTGCAGTCTCATGCATTCCTCCTAATAGTCCTCTAGAGTTGTAGAAGTTGCACGCAAATAATATTTCCGCTGGTATTAAATAAGGTGAAAGAGAATAATATTTGTGTTCTGGGTGACTTTAATTTAAGCAATATCGTCTGGTCTGGTTGTTCTTATAGTAATGCTCTTATTCCTTCCAATTTTTCGTCTTCTCAGGAGTTATTTCTCATTGATAGCCTGCTTAGTCTCAATCTGATTCAAATCAACTCATATTCAAATAGTCTTGATCGTTGTCTTGACTTAGTCTTTCTCAGTGATAATTTAAAATTTAGGTTTCTTGATGGATTGTTCGCAAGTACTCTAGCCACCATTCATCATTCTCCGCTAGCGTTTGAAGTGGATACTTATCTTTTCGCTCCTGTTAAACCTATTGATGGGATTGGTTTTAATTTTGCATTTTGTGATTTTGAGCGACTCAACAATCTGCTCTCTGAGATTAAATGGGATGATTTACTTTCGGGACTAGATACAGCTAATAGTTTCTCCATTTTTAAGAAATCAATTCAGGAATTTTGTCATTATAATATCCCGCTCAAACATATACAATCATATAAGTTGCCTTGGTACACTAAGGACCTCAAACGTTTAAAAAATCTTAGAAATAAATACTACAGAAAATTCTCTTCAACTAAATCTCATGTTTCCTTTGTTCAATATCAGTACTACACAAAACTGTTTACAAGTCTACAATTAAGTCGAACCCGAAGTTCTTTTGGAAATCTAGAAGAGCGTGTTCGGTCATTTCCTCTGCTTTACGCTGGGGTGATAAGTCAGAATGCACTCCTGGCGAAATCTCCAACTTGTTTGATGAATTTTTCAAATCGAACTATGTTCACGATGATCCTGGCACTAGTTCCATTTTCGGCTAATAATTTCCCACACTGTGTCTTTCACAGGATGATATTGCCAAAGCTATTTGTGATATTAAGTCTTCTTACAAATTGGATTTGGATGGGCTTCCGCCTGTACTTATTAAAAATTGTACTGCCTTGGTATATCCTCTCATGCTTATCTTTAATAAGTCTCTCTCCTCTGGGAATTTTATTTCTGACTGGAAATTGACATGCATTACCCCTATTCTCAAAGGTGGTAGAAACCATGAAGTCTCCAATTACAGGCCTATTTCTAAACTTTCTACTATTTCGAAAATTTTTGAGTGTTCTGCTAAAAATAAATTATCTTTTGCAGTGAAATCAATAATTGATGTCAATCAGCATGGGTTCGTCTCGGGACGCTCCACTGTGTCAAACTTAGTGGTTTTTAGCGATTATTGTACATATGTCTGCATTCTCCGCTGTATTTCAGGTAGATTGTGTCTACACAGATTTTTCTAAAGCCTTTGATAAAGTTTCACACAATATTCTAATTAAAAAATTATCATCTTTAGGATTTCACTCGGTCTTCTTGCAGATTAAATCATATTTGCACAATAGACGATGCGTTGTCAGTGTCGATGGAGTGTCATCAGATTCATTAAATGCGTCTTCGGGAGTGCCACAAGGAAGCGTCTTGGGTCCACTTCTCTTTGTGCTGTTTATCAATGACATCTCCTGTCGCTTCTCTTTCGCTAACTTTCTGTTATATGCAGATGACTTAAAAATTTTTGCAATAATCAAAAACTCATAAGAAGTTTTCAAACTTCAATGTGATATTGATACTTTTTATGATTGGTTCCTGAAATCGAAGCTTTTTCTGAATCTAGAAAAATGCTCTCAGATCTCTTATAGTAGGCGACGTAACATCTTACCTTCAAGTTACATTATTTCTAATTGCGTCCTAAAATGTGTTACTGAAATCAAAGATCTTGGGGTAACCTTTGACAACAGAGTTTCTTTCAGTAATCACATCAACTACATCACTTCTAAATCATTCTCTGTGCTCGGCTTTGTCCGTCGAAATGCTTTAAATTTTTCCGACCCCTACACGTTAAAATTACTGTATACATGGTTTGTTCGGTCCATTTTGGAGTACGCAGTGTTCATCTGGACACAATTTTGCATATCGTCAATTAATAGGATCGAGCGTGTTCAAAAGATTTTTCTTAAATTTGCTCTCCGCTCCTTAAAGTTTGTTGACCCAATACCATCGTATACATCTCGTTTACTGCTTTTACATCTTAAATCACTGGAAAATCGACGGTCCGTTCTTTGCCTTTCCTTCATTTTCAATGTGATTAATGGAGATATTGACTGTCCCTATTTATTAGGGAAAATTAACGATTTCGATTTCCGAGAAAGTTCTTCTAGATTTTTCTCACTCTAGGGTATCCTTCATTAATACCCTCAATTCTGTTTTTTAGTTTAAGTTATTTACTTATGTAATTGTATTTTAATTTTTTTGGAATTCTGATTTGCATCCTAATTTTCTATTAGTCTGTAAGAATTAATGTTCATAGACTTAACTAAATATATAAATAAATTTTGAAGTTGTAAATTATTTCGTCTATCTTGGAACCAGCATAAACACCAACAACACCGTCAGCCTCGAAATACAACGCAGTATATCTCTTGCCAACAAGTGCTACTTCGGACTAAGTAGGCATTCGAGAAGTAAAGTCTTCTATATGATGCAGAGGCATGAGCGATATTAATGTCTGATGAGTAGACGTTGCGAGTTTTCGAGAGATGAGTTCTACGAACGATTTATGGTCCTTTGCGCGTTGGCCACGGCGAATATCGCACGGCTAGCTCATGTGTCCTAATGGACTCCAGCTTTGAAAATATTCGACGCAGTACTCGCCGGGAGAAGTAGATGAAGACCTCCACTCCGTTGGAAGGACCAGGTGGAGAAGGATCTGGCTGCAAATTATTAACAGGACTTGACATGCGTATAGCCATAATGCCGGAACTAAAGGTCTTATTAGAGGATACAGTTATAAACGACCTAAATGAATATCGTCAAAGGTTACGAAAAATAGCCAATTCAAATATTTTAAGAACACAGGAAGAAAATCGGAAGTCATATAATTTACGTCGTTAGGGAGAGAAAAACTTAAACTTTAAATTAAACATTGACATTTTAATTGAAAATTTTTTCTAATATACTTCAAAAGTTGTATAATAATATGTCACTGAATTTACTATAATTATAGTGCTCATGTCGCGGCAAAAACAAACACTAATATATTCTTTTTTTTTTACTTTAAAACCGAAGGCGAATCCGGTGGTTGTGCACGATATTAGTTAAAAATGTGGCGAAATGATCACGAATAATCAATGAAGTAAGATATGGTGCATTAACGCAGTTCTTTGTTCAATAAATTCAGGCATAGTAAAAATCCAAGAATTCATTTTTAGAGCCTCACGAAGCGACGCCTATCTCAAACACGAATGAATATTTTGACGTGAAATTTAGCATAGATGTCACTAACAGTACTACCAACTGAGATCGTATTATATAGAGAAGGTTCAATTGCAGACAGGCGTGTGAACTGTCAAGAGCTAACAAAATCCTGTTAGTGGATTTCACTATACATTGCTATTACAGACGTATGTTGCTCTTTTGCTTATATTTTTATACGTTTACATGCAATCATATCAATTGATATGAATATCATTTTGCGATTTTTTGTGAATTCATGCAAAATTGATTATAATATTATTAAATTATGCAATTTCCAAAACAATATTTGTAGTTAACGTGCAAATAAAAGCTATCTTTTCAAATATTTCTTATCTTTGATAATACTATAATATAATTTCATATACATGTACTTATAATGTATTTGCTATATATATGATATATTATCGTAATATCCTAAAAACATAATATATTACAATAATAATATATGTATGTAATAGTGCCCATACACGACACACAAATCTATTTTGCGTTCGTTCTTCACAGAGTTAACATGTGCGACAGGCAAGCGAAACATTTCTTGGAATTTATTTCTAATGTAGCATTTTTATCTATGTATTTCATTGTATTTCTTCAATAAGTTATTCCAACTTTTACTTTTCTTACACTATGTATATGTATGAGCGCTTAGGCAAAAAGCGAAAACTTTGAAGCGTGATTTCTCGGTTTTTCATTTTTACGATTATTCTTAATTGGCGGGCAGGATAAAAAAAAAACTAAAGGTCGTATGGAATTAGGGCAAAGCTTATTATCATTGACATAAAAATATCTTATATTTAAACTAAAAAAAATATTAAGAAAAGTCAAGTTTTAACATATTTTTAAACAACATAAAGTAAAATTCTTTTCATCAAAAGCCACTATTTATTAAATTTTTAATATTTAAATTTTACACTTTTTTTGGAATTTTCTTAGTTGAACTAGAAGATAAATTCATAAAAAATATGAATCTCTTTGAATTTTTTGTTTCCGATAGAAATTGCGACCTGAATCCTGCCCACCGTCCGAAAAATGTACAAGCGAGATGCATCGGGTAATTGCTTCCCAAAGGCAGAATATCAAAGATTTTGTATCCAAAAAAATTTGTGAAAGATGTTCAAATATATAACTATAAAGCCTAGAAATTTCGCTTGAATCAATTATTTCTTTCCCTCCCAAAAAAAATCCTTAAAAAAATCGATTTTTTGAAGCCTCGAAAGCAGGCTCTCCCCTTAACACTTGCCATTGTCCGCGATCTTCACTGTTCGGCGACACGAGAGAAATGAGATTTTGTGCGCCGACAACGCCGTACACGATAAACATGTTCGCACACCGATCGTAAAAAATCAAACATTTTCGCGAACATGGATCGTTACGCGAACAAGCCCATACACGATAAACCGCAAGCGCACACATACCGATCGAACGCACTTGTGTGCTCGTGTATGGGCGCTTTAAGTCACCCCCCTTATCTTTTAAAACTTTATACGCATTTATCGTGCAGATACATATGTACATATGTATGTATGCAAGTAGATACATATCAATATTATCATTTATCAGTAATATAAAAAGCACGCGCTCTCTGTATTTACGTGCACACATATGTATGGCTGTGTGTATGACATTCTCACACAAATAATATATGCGTACGCATGTAAGTCAAAAAATATAAACATTCTTCTGGAAAAAGCAACAATAGTCTCAAAAATCATCATACATACTTACAATAGAGTACACATGTAAATATGTGCGTATGACATGCATACACAACATACATACTTACATGCGTTCACATGTGGATATGTCACCCGCAAAAAGTACAAATATTGTTCTACAAAAACAACAATCGTTTGAAAAAGCATCAGAAACCAATATGGCAGTCAAATTGCCTAAGTCAAAATTTATAGTAAATTACCCAACAACAAAATTTTCATTCATGAACGCAAACGTACTTTCAAAAAGCATATTCGATTCATTCATAAAAGCAGACGCCATTACATCTCCCCGAGCATACCTTGCCTACAAGTGTCTTTCGTGATGATTTCAAAAGCTAAAAATCATAAATTGAATATATTTCTGAAATGTATGAGAAAGAAAAAGTGACAACACCGCAAAAATAAGTATTAAAATATATTAGAATAAAATTGACAACATAGTTTATTTGTCGATTTTCAATTCAAGAAATGTTTAAAAAATAATATTCAATATTCCTCTGATTCATGTGTACAGTCAATCCCGGCTAAGTAGTACTCCGCGTAAATGAAAATTAAATCCCTCCCTCATCACTCTTAACAGCCTATAACTATAACTATAATACATGAATTGCCCCACAACCTGGTGCAAATGGTCTTGCATATTTGCAATTGCAAATGAGCGAGCAATATTTTTGCTTTTACACTAACAAAATGTTCAGCGAATTTGCAATTGCAAATATGCAAGATTGTGAATTGCCCTGTGAATTGCGCGTGTACAGAGAACGTATAATATAGGGAAGGTTCAAAAGAGGGGTACTCTTTTCTATTAGCGGATTTCACCAATATTTAATAGGAGGGTCGAAAATAGCAGAATTGAGCATTTTCAGTGTTAAATGAGAAAAATAATGCTAATTTCAATGTTTAGAAATGTACGCTTACAGATTCGCATATTTACAATGCACAAGAGACTATGTATGTATATAATTTATAAATATTCTCCATATATTTGATAACAGAGCTCATATGTATATCTGTATGTATGTCTGTGCAATTTGACCTATTTAATGATAAATTCCATTAAATCTGTTGAAATTTAAATAAAGTCATATTTCCATTATTACCTAAATAAATATGCAAACATGTATATTGGGCATTAGAAGTTTTAAGAACATTTTGAAAACCAAGCCGACGCACATATTTACATATGGATGTAATTATGTGTACATATAAACATGTTTTTAAAAACCATACCCGTAATGATAAAATTTTTTTTGATAAAATTCCATTTTGATAAAATTTTAAAAGTCATATGCATATAATTATGGGTACATGTAAACAGATTTTAAAAAACCGTACGCATAAGGTTCACATATTCACATACATATGTATGTATGTAATTTTGTGTTCATGTAAACAAATTTGAAAGAATCATTCGCATAATGTTTGTAAATTTGTCTACACACAATTTTTTATGTAAATATATAAACCCATTGTTTCATACATAAACTCCGTTGTCACGGACAACCAATGGCCGAACTTCACGTTTTGTCAAAATGTTTTGTGAAAATCCAAGCTGTGCCGAGAAAAAAACGAATGGCCGCCGATTGCCACCGCTTCCCTTTGCCGGTGAAACAGCTTCGCCTTCTTTTTCACATTCCTTAACAAATACAGTCAATACTGGTTATGTGCCACATTCAAAGATACAGATATTTGTAGTTAGCTAAAAATAAAAATATAATATGGTACATAAGCGAGTGCGGATACTTAAGCGAGTGGTACTTAAAACAATAATTTCTAAAGGGCAATTCACAATCTGGTGCAAATGGTCTTGCATTATGTATTTCAAAACACAAACCGTGAGATGCAGCAAAGTTATAATATAGGCTGTTAAGAGTGATGAGGGAGGGATTTTATTTTCATCTACGCGGAGTACTACTTAGCCGGGATTGACTGTACACATGAATCAGAGGAATATTGAATATTATTTTTTAAACATTTCTTGAATTGAAAATCGACAAATAAACTATGTTGTCAATTTTATTCTAATATATTTTAAAACTTATTTTTGCGGTGTTGTCACTTTTTCCTTCTCATACATTTCAAAAATATATTCAATTTGTGATTTTACTTAATTCAATTTGGGAACTTACTTTGAATTAAACGCTTTAGTTATTTTTAAAATGTACAAAAATGTTTTATTTATCAAAACCGGAAAATATAAATTAGGATTATTCACTACATCATTGAATGATAATATATGTATAAAAAAAGTTAGTCTATTTCAACAATGTTTCGGAGGGCACGTCCGTACTGCGCGAAGTTTCAAAATCAAGTGTACTTGTCGGCTGTTAGTATTGAAGTGTCACACCGATTTTTGATTTATTACTCTTTAACGTTCGTTGTCGTTTGTTCGCTGTTCATTGTTTTCGTTAAGTCCGTTTATTCAGTGTGTCTGTTAAGAGGTTAGGGCAGGTCAGGGTTGCAATCCCACATTCGGCCTTCCTGACTTATTCGTTCGACCCGAACGAAGGTTTCCATCTCTTCATGAATTCGGCGATGATGGTCGTGTAACCAGGACCCTCACCGTCGTCGACCTTCTCGACCTCATACCTATCGTGTCCTAATACCTTCGAAATCTTATATAGACCAAAATATTTAGGACTTAATCTAAGCCCGCCCTATACTGGGTTCGCTTAATGGCGACTAATTCGTCAAGTCTGTACTTTGTTGATTCTTTCCTCTTTCTGTCAAAATTGTGTTTGTTTTCCTTTCGTATCAATGCAATATTTTGTTTTGCCTGATCTTTTGTCACTTGTCGGTCATCAGCGATGGAACTACTATAAGCTCACTTATTAGATCCTTGTCTAGTAGCCCATGCTTAAAATAGAAATCCTCATATTCAATTGTTTCCAAGACTTTGCCCACTGACCAAATTCATTCGTCCTGTTGCTGAGCCTGCCTCAGCCTATACAGCAAAGAATCTTCCAACATAAGACACGCTATTCTGCTTAACGCATCAACGTGACGCTTCTTCGAGCCATTTCGGTATTCTATTTCATAGTCAAAGTCTTGTAATAGAAATGCCCACTGAGATACTCTTAGCGGAATATCCTTCTTTTTCATGGTCATTGCGAACGCGTTGCAATCAGTAACGATTCTGAAATGCAACCCCAAAAGATATACCCTCCACTTTTTAAGTGCTTCAACAATCGCTAACACCTCTAACTCAAACGAATGGTACTTCTCTTCTGCTGGTCTTATTTACCACACTCTATAATATACCCCAGAAAATCAACAGTCGTCTTCAAGAACTAGCCCCACTTAATCCTTATGTTATAACATGCCACCCTGTTCAACACAGCTTTCAACTTTTGTATACCCTTGTCATAACTCATAGAAGGAATTATATGATCATCCATGTAAGTTACCACGATGCCATCCTTCACTAAGTCTCGAAACACTGCGAAAATGTATCGAGTGAATACTGCTGGGGAATTGGAAATACGGAAAGGAACGTAAATGAATTCGTATTGGCCTTGATGGGTCACGAATGACGTATATTCCCGTGAACCTGCCTCTATCGGCACATGGAAAAACCCATTCCGTAAATCTAACGTTGTAAATACTTTTGCGCCTTGTAATCTCTCGATAACGTCATCTATGAGTGGCATTGGAACATTATCCCTCACAGACGTTTGGTTCAGTCTTTTTTTCCCACCAATACGATCGGCGATGTATACTCGGAGACGCTAGGTTGGAGTATGCCTTGCTCCATCCATTCTTATCACTTAGCGGAGTAGGACATTCGTCTTGGCGCTTGGAATACCGGAGTATCATCCGTAAAACAAATTTTCATAGAAACCGCGGAATCGTGCTGCTTACTAGGCGAGTAATCACAAACAATGACTTCTATTGCCTCTTCTTGTTCTCCCCTGAGATGCGACAAATCTACCTGTAAGGTTTTTTCGGACATTACTTCTGCGGTCATACACATATCTTCAAACTCATTAAGAACTTCTATTTTACGTTCACTTTTCTCTACTATGGGGTTTTGAACCTTAGTTTCCTTCACCTTTGCTCTAAATTCTACCTCGCCTTCCTTGATAACCAAGTCAACCAGCTTTAATACACTATTCCCGATTATTGCCTCGTAAATAAAGTCACGTTCACCCACAACATGGAAACTGATATCCACTTTGACTCCATCTACGCTAACTTTGATTATGAAACTGCCAATGGTTGTAAGTATATTATTTCCTATTCCACGAAGATGATTTATATCATTGGACAAATCAATCCTTCCTAACTTCATCAACACATCGTAACGCATGAGGCAGACCAGTGTCCAGCAATGCTGACAACGTAAACCCGTTAATAGTTAATTCTTTGAAAACTACGCTGCCAAGGGACGCCATACGCGTCATTTCATGCGTATATACCCTTGCACCCTCGCTCTTCACCTCAGTTCTCTTCTTTGGGCACTCTGCAATACGATGTCCTGGCTGATTACACCCGAAACACTTTGATAGTCGATGCTGTTTGCAAGTACACTCAGTCCTTTTTTACGCGATCTCTTTTTTCGCTATTTCAGTTTAACGTGGTTATTTTTGCAGCGCAAATTCCTTTTTTTACGCGAATTTCTCACTTTAACGCGATTGCTTTTTTTCGTTTTTTGCTTGGTCTTAAACTTGCAGCAGAATTTAAAAATTATTTTGTAGCAAATGATACTGATGCTGAACGTGCACGAATTTTTCAAAAAGAATTGAGTCTCTGCATGTTAAGATATAAAGAACTACTACATCGGAATTTATTGGGTGCAAAAAGAAGCATTCAAACAAAATTAACTGAATTTATGGTGCAAACTCAATCGGAGATGCTAAGTCAATCAGAACATGAATCCATAGTTCTTACTATTGATTCTGATACAAATTCTAGTGATATCAGTACCGGCCATCAAAATAAGCGGCTAAGAATATCAATAAATCTACCTATTTTCTATTTTCTTCTCTTTTATATATGGTTTTTGTTTTGTATTTTTTATTTTGATATTAATGAATAAATCATAAGTCTGAAATTTGAAACTTATTGTATTATTTTTGAATATTTTTTTGCGCGTATATTTTGTTATACGCGATATTTTTTATATTCGGAACCAATTCGTCAGTTAATATTGGAAAACTAACCATTTTTACGCCATTTTTTTACGCGATTAGTGGCAGAACCAAAAATCGCGTAAAAAAAGGACTGAGTGTATTCGCCAAATGACCCACTACTCCATACTAATAACAAATTTTCCTATTGGGTCCTTGATCATTAGTAACAGAATTATTGTCTTCACGCTTATTTTGAAATGTACTTACATTGGGTTGACGCCCCGAGCGAACTTTTTCATAAACAAGGATCTGAGCTTTTAATTCTTCTATCGAACTAGCCTGATACAAGTTAGCCCCTTGACTGGGTGTTGTCCCGTACCACTAAAAGTTGAAAGAGATTGCTCGAGATCGCGCAGAGTGAAGGCCGGAGACCCGGACCTCATCGCCGGCAACATGTTGTTTTGCACTGAGCTGGTTTCACTGTCTGAGCTACCTTCTTCAGCATCTACAGTCAGTCCAAACTGCTCACAAAGTCTGTCCTGTAACGTGGCTTTACGGCCATTTGTCGATAAACCCAGTGCCAACAATTTTTCCTTTAACCCGTTCCCTGTCAATAAAAAAATCTGTTGCCTATCCATATCGAATGTTAACAAAAGTAAATGGTATAGAATTTTGAATACAAATTAGGTATTTAATATATAATAAGTAAAAGCAAACCTTAAAATATACGTTGACAAGTTTTGCTTTTATATAGCAATCTGAATACAGAGTTAATTCTTGTAATTTAAATTTAAATTTAAGACAATTAATTTTACAATTAATCTTTTTGACAACTTAGTCCAATTTGGTTTAATTCAAAGCTCATTTGAATTAACTTACAATTTGATTTATAATTTTCTTATAGTCTATCGATACAAAAAAAATCGTACAATCTTATCGATAACTTTGCGCATAAATTCTAATTAGTTAATGTTTAACACATACCTGTTATACGCTTACTCTCTAAATACATACGCTAAACTGCTCCGCTCCGCTCACTCGTGTTCTCACCCGCATACACTCTGCATATATCGACTCAATCGCAAACACAGTTTATTTCGACGCTTTCGCCAACTGTACCAATGCTGCTTACTCTGCTTACTTTGTGCCATAAAGCTCTCAGTCTATTTCGACGCTCTCGCCAACTGAAGACAATGCTGCTTACTTAAACTGCTCACTCTCTGCTACCGCAAAATCACTTAACAACGCTGAATCGGCGTCACAACGGCTTGAGTTAACGGTGCCCTTAACGGAGACCCCGGTCACGCCACGCCAAGTTAAGAGTACCCGACACTGTACCCTTTTGCAAAATTCTAGAATGTTCTTTATGATGAAAACAAGTCTGTTTGTGCAATTTGCTTATAAGTTAACGGTGCGCTTAATGGACACTATACCCTTTTACATATTCTTCGTACGCTCTTATAAGTTAACGGTGCTCTTAACGGTCGATACCGGTCACTTTACATGAAGTCCAAATTACCCGACACTTCTGCCAATTTCTAGAACGTTTTTTTTTTTTTGTATAACAAAATTCTAAACTAAGTGGCAGCAACCCAAATGCGCTCCGTTCATTAAGAAATTCGTTGAGGCATTATTTCCGATGCACGGCCCGATTTCTAGCTCTAAGCTACGAAACGAAGCTGTTGAATCACCCCCGTTGGTTACAGAAGAACTATTGGCCATAGCTAAAAAATCAAAAACAACAAAGTGCCTGGAATCGATGGCATACCAAACAGAGGTGTAAAGGTAGCCATAATTTCAAAGCCCACTTTTTTCGCTAAAATGTACAACGCATGTTCAAAAGAACGGGTACATACACTAGGACATACAACCAAACATCCTCCAAAAAGCCCTCTAAGGAAAATATAGTGAGCGTATTCATATTTGATCTTAATTTATTATATGCATATTCGTAATATAACATCTGTATTTCCAATACAATTTTAACGACATAATAAGGTTGTTACCAAACTGTATTTAATTTACGAGAAAACCAAAAAAACCGTTTGGTACAATACTCGTGTATACTTATATCGAAATGCATATACAAAATTAATTATATACTTTCTAATGCCTACATAAGCTTATATTTGTGTTTTCAAAACACTCTACATGATTTAAAAATTATCAATTTTTTACTTGCAAATATTATCAAGCAACGCCCCTTTTGTTAAACAAAAAAATAAGTAGGATTACATAATAATTAGCAATGGCCAAATCCAAATTATAACATAAACAAACAAAAACGAGAGTAAAAAGAAAACAAACATATGAATATTTCATACTTACTTATTGTATACATATTATATCTATACATTTTAATATATGTATATGGACAAGCTAAAACATATTTAGAAAGTTCATGATAAGCTTAAATAATATAACAAATTTTATGTTTTTAACATATATACAAAAGTGCATAAGGAAAATCACTATACATTAACAATTCCGCTTCCATTGCATAAATATAGAAGTGTATCTTGTACATACATAAGGCAGAGAATCTGCCTCTCTATATACCCCACGTTGCGTAATATTAAACTATTAAATATTTATACAAAATTAGCGAATAACTAAAGGTGGTTTAATTACATATTATTTACAATTTAAAATATGTTAAAATATAATGGGTTGTCAAAAAAGTCTTGCGGTATTTTTATTGATTTTTCTTCCGGAGCGTGGCGCATCTTCGACCACCTCTACACCAGAACGAAAACGTTGAAACCATGGTTGTGCGATGGAAATGGAAACTGTATCGGGTCCATAAACTGCACAGATTTTATTGGCGGCTTGAGATGCATTTTTGCCTTTATCGTAGTAGTACTGTAAAATATGTCGTATTTTCTCGTTATTTTGCTCCATGTTTGCGACGCTATAACTCACGAACGACTTAAAAGAAACGAGAATTAATCAAACACGTGTTAGCGCGTGAAATGAGCTTTCCAAAAAGGTATAGCATGCGACGAATAAAACTAGAACTACGCGCTTTCAGCGCCAACTAAAATACCGCAAGACTTTTTTGACAACCTAATATAATCATTGCGCTGCAGTACAAGATCTCCTAAAACAAACAGTATTTGAAAAAAATATTGATGTTGCTTTATAAAGCGAGCAATACCCCCAGCGTTCGGAAAGCACTTGTACCACAGACATATCCGGCAAGGCTACAATATGGTCATGTAAAGGACAACCATTTATGTATATCTCGCTCCAGATATCACAACTGTCTCACGTGGACAAATGTACGTGGTATATACATATGTATGTACTTTGTTAGTTGTTATGCTCCTTCCAGCGCCTCAATTAAAGATTTTAAAGAATTCCTCCTGGAATTTGCTCTAGAAACCGAACCTGCGACGCAACCATGCGTAGCACAGTACACCTCAACAACCGAAGTCCAGCGTATTGGTGGAATTAAGAAACAGCTGGGCTCAGAAAACTATTTAAAAATCAAAAGAAGCTTCTGAAGTCAGCCATTGGCCGCAGTAAAAAGGAATGTTTTGAAAAACTCTATGAGGAAGCAAACGAAGACCTCTGGGGAACAGCATATAAAATCTGTATGTCGAAATTCAAAAATAAGAGACACTAACCCAAAAGCGCATTCCTTATGAGAAATGTCGTCGAAACTTTGTTTCCAAAACACCACATTATTTCTTATGCTAAGTCTTGGACCAAAGTCATAGAGCCACCATAGAAATATTGGTCATAGCCGGAAAAATTAAAAGCAGCAGAGCGCTTGAAATAGATGGCATTCCAAACAGAGCCCAAAAAGAAGCCATGACTCTGAAACCAAAAGTATTCGTAAAAATGTACAATGTGTGCTGAAGGGGCTATACCAGTGTGACACTTTTTTTGCTTTTTTCGATAGCTTATACATTCAAAAATATCCTGTGAAATCGGCGAGGTCGTATTTTAAATAGTTTTTGAATGGCAGCGTTCTAAATAGCGACCGCTCAGAGGTGCAAACATATATAAGTGAAACTTTAAACGCATTTTTCTCGAAACGACATTTTTCAAATTTGCTGACATTATAACTCAACGAGAAATTAACCGATCGACTTCAAATTAAAACTGAATATAGTTGAATACTTTTGCTATACAATAGACTACGATCTTTTTGATTGGCTGAAAATTGTCAATTTGGCATTAAAAAACGACAATTTTTTTCGTAAAAAAACGATTTTTTTTTTCAAAATGGCGCCATTTTCTTAATTTTTGATATTTTTCAAAGATCGTAGTCCATTGTATAGAAAATATATTTAAGTTTAATAAACATTTTGAATTTTTTTGTTTCAGCTACTCAATCGACCGGAATCATGCCAGCAGTTGAGGCACTTTTTTTTTTTTGGCACTTCCGCAGACAGCACATTACTCCGTTATTTTTCAATATTTTTGTAAAATTTTTTTTTTTAATATAGCTAAAAATATACTTTATTACGTCCATAGAACGTCCTAACATTCAATCTAGTACTTTCTTTTAAAAAAATTCACGAAAATCGCCTAATTTTTCATGCGTCACACTGGTATAGCCCCTTAAAATAAGGGATATTTCCCGACCCATGGTAAGTCCAGCGATTGATTCTACTTCCTAAACCAAAAAAACCTCCGGAGGAACCATCATCATATCGACCTATGTGCATGCTTGACCCTATTGGGAAAGTATATGAAAGCATAGTTAGAAACCGCTTGGAGTTAGCAATCCAGAAAGCCGGCGGATTATAAGAAAGACAATACGGCATTATGAAAAAAATTTCCACCATTGATGCGCCATACGATGTCGTTGATACCGCGAAATGCGCAGTAAGTGGCAAGCGATGGAAAGGCGTAAAAAAAAAACTTGTGCGTGGAGTCCATACGCGCGGAAGAAGTTAAACTTCTTAGTGATAGGAAGGGAAGGGAAAGGATGAAAATATGGTGGAGTGACCAACACTTTCTTAAATTCGCATACAACATCATACAGAATTCAATTTGCACCTTCTCTATGCTTTAAGCAGAGAACTTAAAATAATATTTTAGACGTTGTTCAATTTATGGTTTTTAGCTATTGCCATCGTCGCGAAAAGGCGCTTGTTGACAAAGGCATGCTCGGGAAGATGTTACGGCGAAATGAAATCATTTTTGTTGTAAAATTTACTATATTTGATTAAATATCCAAATTGATTATAAATATTACTATGCATGCATTCATTCAAAATTATACTCGTATCATAATTATGTTTACATGTCATTTTAATTTTATTTCTCTTTAATTTTATTTTTTAATTTTTAAATAAATTAATATTTTAAATATTATATATATTTATTTTGACTATTACAAAGTGAAGATGTGCCAAATGAACTTCATTTCTTCAAAGAAAATTGATGACCTTCATGAAATATGCATATGCGTTATCATTTCCTAATATACCAATAGAATTTGTATGGCATATATGTATGTAAATACTATATATATATAGATATTATTTCTTTGGCGAAAGCAAATGCGAGCCACATACATACATACATATGTACATACATTCATAATAACAAGTGTCGCACGCATCTTTCGCTTTGACAAAGAGTCACTAGGGGTATTCTCTTGCTCTTGCAAAACCCTTGCACGGTGCAAGAATTGCATATACATATTTCCTCTTGGTGCACCGGCACAACAACAAACACACGCAGAAAATTATTTGCAATTTCTGTAAAATATGTCAGACCAAAACCCATGTATATTTGCGTGTAATGTAACGCAAAAATATTATTGCAACCCTCTTTTAGCTGTAATTTTACATAAAGACATATTACGTCGTTAAATTGTTGAGGAAGGTAAGTTTTAAATAGATTTTATAATTTCTATTTAAATTATAAAGATTTGTTACAGATTTTTTTGTTAAAAATGTATGCAGAAGTTGCGCCAATTCACAATAGCCATGCATAACAGTCATTCACAATAAATTGACCTAATCAGCCGTTCATATATCACTAGATTCTGCAATGGGTGCGCTCGTGCCCTTGTATATTTCGGTGTAGTATATTCTGCAATCTTGCAAGAGCAAGCGAATACCCCTAATGTGTCGAAGCACTGACACGACGACAAAGCGTTAGAACATTGTGTTGCTGGTAGAAAATCCGAGCAGTACCGAAAGAAATTAACAAACGATCGCCGATTGTCACCGCTTCCCTTGCTGTTCGAACATCTTCGCCAACAAGCTAGCGTAAATATGTAAGTCCGCGATTACATGAAGCAACTTTTGTTGCTAATTCTCCGGCGATTCTCTTTTGCTGTCGCCCATTACCTTCACACGAGCAACTTGTGTTGCGCAACTCTGTTCGAGTTTTTTTCTCATTCTCTTTCACTTTACTTTAACCCATTGTCTACTCTTTATTTTAACCCATTGTCGTTTCTTTTTCCTTATTGGTATTTGGGCCACTCTATCACATATATTAATCAGCTCTGTCAATTAAGAAATACATTTTTTTATTAAAACAAAGATATATCACCCCTTTTTCCTATCGTCTGAATCAATTTGTATGGCTTCCCCCATACATTTCACAATGTCTTTAATTAATTCGATTTTTTCGTCATACTCCATTTTCTAAAATATTTATATTATATTATGTATATTTGTATACATATTTGCAAATTACTTACCAAAAGATGAAATAAAATTTTTTAAATATATTCGAAATATTAATTTCAAATTTCTGGATGTGAAGAATGCCTTTAACTCAGTAAAGTGAGCAAACATAATCAAGGCTCTGTATTACATAAGGGTCAAACCACGTCAAATGGCCCATGAAAAATTCAAAAAATCTCCGATTTTGAAAATCGGTCTACATTTTTTAACAAACAGCAAAGATGAATGACGATAAAAGTCAAAAAACACCTGCAGGAGCTACACGAACAAAACAGGTTGTTAAATTTATTTCACAAATTGACACTTTATTAAGCTACTGCACTAGCTTTGCATCTTCACCGATTCAGGAAAATTCTGAGCCGCATTACGAGAAAATACGTTAGTTTAGTGGAAGCAATCGCTCCCATTCCGAAGAAAAGGACCTACGTGGCAACAAATAAAACATTTTTGACCACCCAATATGAAATAACGGACAGAGTAGAATAAAATTTTATTAGAAGAAATAAAAATTCAACATGATCAAAGTCGAAGCTTATACAGATCTCAAGCTAGAAGCAACAAAAAATAAACAAAAGCTTTTACAAAACCCAATCGTTCACATCCGAACAAAAAAAACCCACGCCATGCAAATTATGTACAGGAGGGAATAAACTCAAATCTTAGAGAATTTCATTAAAAAATTGAATAATATGCCTTAAAAACGCAAACGCTACGCAGCGAAACCCAAGGTAGGATACTACTACCCACAGCAGTCGTGTCTATCGAACAACGAGGAGAACTGTTTACGGGAATGGGCGGAAGAGTAATCCAAAACTTAAATAAAATCTGCTCATGAAGCTATAGTCCTACCGCAACTTACTAACCATACATACCAACTCAAGTTGGGAATAATGCAAACAAATACCTTAATTCAGAATTGAGGAAATTTCAAAGGTGAGGAAGACTCCTCCCCATAACAAACAAAACTCTAGAAGATCAACATTGTGAAGATTTTTCTAAATCCACAACTACTCGTGGATTCGGTCTGACAATCCCAATAATAAAAACTTAAATATTTGTTACTTTTCGACTCCGCAGGATGGCCTTCGGCAATTATGACTCTTGATGTAAAATTTATGCGATGAACAAGGGCAAGCGAACTGCAAATTCGCAGATACAAAAATCACGATGAGTAAACTATTCTCCATATACCAAGTCAAACCATATGGCTTCTGCATATTCAAATTGCGCAATATCTTCAGTATGTTCACATACAAGGCGATACCACGACCACAACCTAATTGCTAGTAAGCAAAAGCCCTCTCATAACTCCAATACCGTTTTTTTTCCTCACAAAAATATTGTATTTACATATATTGCCGTATGCTTGGGCTTGTCGCTTGAATTTTCATTTATGGTTTCTAAAAAGTTTCATAGTGTTTTAATGAAGTAAAGAAAAAGTGTTAAATGACAAGCATTTTTATACTCTCGCAACAATGTTGCTAAGGAGAGTATTATAGTTTTGTTCATATAACGGTTGTTTGTAAGTCCTAAAACTAAAAGAGTCAGATATAGGGTTATATATACCAAAGTGATCAGGGTGACGAGTAGAGTTGAAATCCGGATGTCTGTCTGTCCGTCCGCCCGTCTGTCCGTCCGTCCGTGCAAGCTGTATCTTGAGTAAAAATTGAGATATCATGATGAAACTTGGTACACGTATTTTTTGGCTCCATAAGAAGGTTAAGTTCGAAGATGGGCGAAATCCGCCCACTGCCACGCCCACAAAATGGCGGAAACCGAAAACCTATAGTGTCATAACTAAGCCATAAATTAAGATATTAAAGTGAAATTTGGCACAAAAGATTGCATTAGGGAGGGGCATATTTGGACGTAATTTTTTTGGAAAAGTGGGCGTGGCCCCGCCCCCTACTAAGTTTTTTGTATATATCTCGGAAACTACTATAGCTATGTCAACCAAATTTTATAGGGTCGTTTCCTTCAGCCATTTCCATATACAGTTCAAAAATGGAAGAAATCGGATAATAACCATGCTCACCTCCCATACAAAGGTTATGTTGAAAATCACTAAAATTGCGTTAACCGACTAACAGAAAACGTCAGAAACAAATGGTAGAAGGAAGCTGCACCCAGGCTTTTTTTAAAAATTGAAAATCGGGGTGGCGTTGCCCACTTATGGACTAAAAACCATATCTCGGGAACTACTCAACCGATTTCAATGACATTCGGTATGTAATATTTTCTTAACACCGTGATGACATGTACAAAATATGGGTGAAATCGGTTCACAACCACGCCTTCTTCCAATATAACGCTATTTTGAATTCCATCTGATGCCTTCTCTGTATAATATATACATTAGGAACCAATGATGATAGCGGAATAAAATTTTACACAAATACGGTATTTGAAAAATATGTAAATGACTGATAATGAAATCTCGATTACCGCTTTATCATGCGAGAGTATAAAATGTTCGGTGACACCCGAACTTAGCCCTTCCTTACTTGTTTTTTAATAATTTAAGAAATTGAACATTTTGCAGGGTATAATGGAACATTTGTACAATGATGCAAAATTTTCGTCGAGAATAGAAAATGATACTCTTATTAGTCTACTATGATTTGAGTATGGTCTGTTATTGCCAATTTATCATCCACAGTGTATACATATTTCTGCTTCGATCCGAAATTGCACTAGCCTGGTTGGAAAAAGCACTATGTACATTAAAGCATATACATACATATGTATATACATTCAATCGTAGTCGAAAAATCGACACATATCGTTCACTATTACATCACATGTAAATTTTCAAATTATAAAAAAAATCTCAAAAGAAAGTTAAGGGAGCAACATATTCCCGATGCGATACAGTGATTCGCCTATACTTACAAACAGCAAAAGTCGATCTTATCGTATCTATACAAGCGTTCCTCATATGGGTGAAGTATGTGTAAGCTTTAAATTAATTATGAAGAATTCTCTACTTTACAAATCGAATCAAGATCCCTCTAATTTCACAGACCTAACACCAGGGCTAAGGAGTACTCATTCTGGGCATATCTGAGCATGCAGTGCTATCCTTCATAAGCTGATAATAAAGAAAATGCAAACGATTGCCGATAATATGGAAAAGACAAATAATAAACAATCGGCACATCAAACCAATAAAAAAACGCAAGTACAATAAGTGAAAAAACCATATGCGCGATGTTGAGGAGACTTATCCCACGGTAGTTGGCGCAGATTGTGGGGCTTCCCTTTTTGTGGATCGGCCAGAGTACACCTTAAATTCCAATCGTTGGGTATGCGTTTGTCCGACCATATTCTACAAAGAAACTGATGCATGCTCCTTCGCCGACGTGTTTGAATAGCCCTCGGCCCCCGCCGCTTTGTTGTTTTTCATACGGGTAATTGTTATTCGATCTTCTTTATGGCAGGGCAATGGAACGTCTGCTGCATCGTCATCGGTTGGGGAATCGGGTTGGCTTTCTCTGGTGTTATACTTTCACTGCCACTGTTCCCTCCATAATTTTAATATGCTCTGAGCATCAGTCACTAGAGCACCTCTGAGGGTTCTACAAAAGTATGCTCCGGTCTTCAAACCTTCTTTAAGTCGCCTTTCTTTTTCTATCTGCAAATGCGTCTTGCTTCCCTCTCCAACTCTCGGTATCTTTTCCATCCCGCACGTGTTGTGGTCAATTGTACCGTTGCGAGGTAGGCAGTCTGCTTTCTCTACGCTGCGACGCGGCACTCATCATCGTACCCACTGTTTAACCCATTAAATGATTGACCTTCAGCCTCTATATTGCTACACAAGTAGTCGGAACCTAAACTTCGTTCAGTACGCACGTCCTTATTCTCGATACTTTCTATATTTCTCGAAATTGCAACTGGTGTCTTGTGTTGCGTGAAGTGAATTCTGGAAAATATTTGTTATGGATTCAGGACAACATGGTATGTACTTAATTCTAATAGCATAAAGATTAATTTAGTTAATGTATTATTTTGTTTTTGTTCCTTTTTCCTGAAAACAATGAAATATCAAAAAAACGGAAAAATATTTTTAATTTTTTAGAAATTAGTGCTAGTGTCGGGAGGTCGAATTATAAATTATTTTTTTTACTAAACTACACCGCCCATTTTGTGGTGAAATCCCTTACATCGGAACCGAAATATAATGGAATAAAATTTTTCTTAATGATTGCGTTAAAGTAGGGCAGTTTTGGACCAAAAATTGTCCAAATTTCACCAAAACTGTTCAAGACCCTAGATAACAAATATGTGGACCCTGTATATATAATTGACTTCTGTTCGAAAATGTTGGCCAATGACTTTATGCTGGATATATCCGCCAATATTTGAGTCATTTCAATGAAAATTGCAGAACATGTTTTATTTATAACAGTGTATCTTTACGCCTAAAATAGATACAATTGCGCGAAAACTTGACCCTCCCCATATAACTATGTATTACCAAGATTTTCGAACATCCACTTGAATTTTGATATTCAAAATAAAAGGTTCGGTTGCACACGAACTTAACCTTTTCTTACTTGTTTTATTCTAACATATTGCATTATTTTATTCGGTGATGTCAGCTCTTATTTTCACGAGGACATCAATCAGCTGGACAGCAGCACCTTCCCAATTCCAGGTGCATGTCCTCAAATCATAATCTTTGTTTCGTTTGCTGTGGTCGTCATCAAAAGGAGGGTCTCTCATCCGGGGCAGTTGGTATCTTTTCATTGGGAGCGTTTTTTAGGTGGTCCCAAACCCAGCGCACAACCCTGTGGAGGGATGTTTCGCCTTCTCACTTCATCTCGCCGTGAGCTGCTTGAGTAATGTAAAAGAATCGTTTCTGACCACTCCCAAGTGTGTGCCTCACTTTCCTCATTTGCGTGAACTTCTACATAGTATGAGGATGGACCTCATTGTCCATTTAGTCTCATAAAAATATCACAGTTTGACCAACTTGAAAAAGACAGGCAGATTGCATTAATTTCTCATTTCTTGATTTTATTGAATGAGTGCGAATGAGAAAACATAATTGTCAATAGTGCCAAAAGAAAATCCCAAAAAGGGTAATAAAAAAAACGATTGAAAGACGCGCTAGTTAATTACAATTGAATGAAGTTATTGTATCTTTTGCACCGTCAGGACAAGTTCTTTTATTAATAGACAAGACTGTCTACATTTTGATAATTTACTGCTATTTATACTATTTTATGGTACTAGTTTCTATTTGCTCTGTGCTATGTTATTTGAAGATAGACACACTATCTACGGTCGAATGTTTGTCGATACAATCTGTCCCGAGAGGATGGCGTGTAGGAGATAACACTCGTTATGTGTGATACCATTTCTATTCCACACCATGTGTGCAGCATACATTGGAATTGCTTATCACTATTTGTTTATGCGTGGTTCATAAGGATGCAAACGATGCATCGATGTTTCTGAAACATCGATGTTTTTGTCAAAAAGCATCGATATTTGCCATCGATGTTGTTATTCTAAAAACATCGATACATCGATGTTGCCTGCATCGATGTTTTATGGCGATGTTTTTTCAAATTTTACTCCACATCTTTGCAGCACTTTTTCTCAGTATTAATGCGAAAAAATCTGCTTCGAAATGCTTTGGCAAACTGTTATGTGTTTTGTTGTAAAATACGGAGAATTCGTTGGTTGAATGTGCACTTGAATAATACTGAGAATTCGCTTATGAATTAATGCGAAATAAGTTTTACAAAAAATCGAAAATACATTTTGTGTGACAGTCTATTTCGTGCTACATATGTGTGTTAGAAGTTGTTTTTGAGCGTTTAATATAAGTTTTGTTTCGAATTCATTTGTTGTCAATCACAACTTTATTACAGGTGTGGTGAATATAAAATATATGTAAATGAGACGTATAAAGGTGTACATAATATCTCAGATTTTCAAAATGCTGCCTTCAAAATTAAAAAGCAAGGTCTGGAGCTTCTTTATAAGAAATTCAGATGCTTCAGCCACATGCGATCAAGTTGATAATGCAAAATGCTTCTCCAAAACTACGCCGCACTCGGAATCAAAACAGCGAAAAATTTCTGAAATAATTAACATATCACCAACCGCTCGGACGACAGCGGCAAGTGAGTTATCCGACGACAGTAATAAGAAGACTGCATGTATTGAATCGTCTCTTAGTACATGTACTCCGTCAGTACTGCAAAATAAATCGGATCAGTTGCCAGCGCTGATCCAACCTAATCTGAAAGACTTTTTTGAGCAGGTCAAAAGTATTTCTTACCAAGATGGTCCTAAATCAAGGAAAATTACTAAAGCAATTGTGAAATATATTATAATGGACAACAAGCCATTTTCCACTGTAGAAGGAAAAGGTTTTCTGCAGATGATGAAAGAACTGGTTCCGCTTTTTAAAGTTCCAAGTAGAGAAACAATAAAATTACGAGTGGATGAAAAATATGAAGCGCTGTCTTCAATTTTCAAAGAGTTTATTCGTAAGTGCGACAGTTATTGCCTAACGAATGACATATGGGCGGAGACTATGAAAAATCAGTCGTTCCTTGGGGTAACAATTCATTTTTTGGACAATTTACGTTTATTGAGTGGGACGTTAGGAGTAATCGAACTGCACGAAAGTCATACAGCAGCTTATTTAGAAGAAACTATGTTTAAACTTTTCAACGAGTGGAACGTTTCCATAAATAAAGTTTCTGCTTGTGTAACTGATAATGATTCAACCATGATGAAATTACATAGAAGCGTAATAGTAAGAACGCGATGGAATTCATGTTTTTATATGTTAGAGAGATTTGTCCAGTTAGCCCCTATTTTAAGAGAAGTACTGCTCACTCGCCCAGTAGCACCCTCTATGGTTATTGCCTCCGAGCTGAACAAAATTAAGGAGGTGATTGAATTATTAAAGTGTTTTGAAATTGTGACCAGGGAGATTTCGGCTGATACCTACGTTACCATTAGCAAGGTTATACCTTTAGTAAGCTGTTTAACTGAAGTTCTGACAAAAATTTCAGCTCAAGACGCTATTGTAAGGGAGCTAAAAAGTGAACTGCAAAAGAACATGAATTAAGAGATTTGACAAACTTGAATTTAATTCAGTTCTGGCGTTGGCTACTGTATTGGATCCGAGATTTAAATTTCTGCATTTTAAAGATGCACTGGCTAAAACCAAAACAGTTTTGTATTTAAATAATTTCATAAAGGATGCAAATAATGGCATGAGTACGTTGGAATCTTCGGATGAGTGTGCAATAGAAAACCCGTTTTATATTTGGAGCCATCATAAACAGTTGGCCCACCAAAATATGAAAAGTAAGTCTTCCAATTTATCTGCAATTACAACAACGGAAGTTGAAGTGCAAATGTATCATGGATCAGCTGTTGCTCCTATCAAACAGAATCCAACAGAAATGTGGGATGATATGAAAAATGGATTTCCTGAATTGTATAGACAAGCTTCCAAATATTTATCCATTGTGGCCACTCAGTCCCTAGTGAACGACTGTTTTCTAAAGCTGTAGCAACGTTCACACAGCAAAGAAATCGCTTGACAGAGAAAAGACTTTCCAAATTGTTATTTTTAAATTCTGTTTTAAATAAATAATTGGTTGTTTGTTAAAAAACTATTTATATCTTTTATTTATTTGAAAAAACAGCGATACATCGAACCATCGATGTTTCATTTCACGATGTTTGCATCCCTAGTGGTTCAGCATAAACAAGAGATGTTGTGGTTATTTCTGTTTAATGAAACGTTCCTCAATTCGCTCGTAAAACAAGAAGGTATTTGGATGAATTTTATGTGATTTTTTTTTAATATTTTGCAAATAATTAATTAAGTTGTTTTTATAGCATTGGCAATCAGAACAAAATTGGTATTAGCAGCAGTTTAAACACTATCATCAGATGCATCAAATCCAAATTGTTAAGTAAGTATATGAAAATAAGTTTGTTTGTGTTTGTTTTGTGTGTTTGTGTTTTTTCAATTCGCTGAACTATGTATGTCAAAGTCGTCATATATCTCATACAGCTCATCGTTCCATCGAATGCTATATTCGCCGTGGCCAACTCGCAAAGGACCATAAATATTTCACAGCCGTATTAGTTTTGCGGCAATACCAATTTCAGATATCGCGGCATAAAGGCAGCTCTTTTTCGCACGGTCAAAGGCAGCTCTGAAATCAACGAAGAGGTGGTGTATGTCGATACTCATTTTACGGCTTTTTTCCAAGATTTGGCGCATGGTGAATACCTAGTCAGTTGTTGATTTGCCAGGTCTAAAGCCACACTGATAAGGTCCAATAAGTTTTGTGACGGTGGGCTTTAATCTTTCACACT
Organism: Bactrocera tryoni; assembly: GCF_016617805.1. NCBI lineage: Eukaryota > Metazoa > Arthropoda > Insecta > Diptera > Tephritidae > Bactrocera > Bactrocera tryoni. Next base: position 40,218,629 of record NC_052500.1, on the reverse strand, counting down.
ATACGCTCGATAGAACCTTATACGCGATGTTGAGGAGACTTATACCCCGGCAGTTGGCGCCATTTTTTACTTCAGTATAATGAATGAATCAGCTCCGAGCTACGTTTGTATACCCTTGGAGCATGTTGCTACGGAGTATAATAATTTTGTTCAAAACTAAAACTTCTTCTTCTTCTTAATTGGCGTAGACACCGCTTACGCGATTATAGCCGAGTTAACAACAGCGCGCCAGTCGTTTCTCCTTTTCGCTACGTGGCCCCAATTGGATATTCCAAGCGTAGCCAGGTCCTTCTCCACTTGGTCCTTCCAACGGAGTGGAGGTCTTCCTCTTCCTCTGCTTCCCCCGGCGGGTACAGCGTCGAATACTTTCAGAGCTGGAGTGTTTTCGTCCATTCGGACAACATGACCTAGCCAGCGTAGCCACTGTCTTTTAATTCGCTGAACTATGTCAATGTCGTCGTATATCTCGTACAGCTCATCGTTCCATCGAATGCGATATTCGCCGTGGCCAACGCGCAAAGGACTATAAATCTTTCGCAGAACTTTTCTCTCGAAAACTCGCAACGTCGACTCATCAGTTGTTGACATCGTCCAAGCCTCTGCACCATATAGCAGGACGGGAATTATGAGCGACTTATAGAGTTTGGCTTTTGTTCGTCGAGAGAGGACTTTACTTTTCAATTGCCTACTCAGTCCGAAGTAGCACTTGTTGGCAAGAGCAATCCTGCGTTGGATTTCCAGGCTGACATTGTTGGTGGTGTTAATACTGGTTCCTAAATAGACGAAATTATCTACAACTTCAAAGTTATGACTGTCAACAGTGACGTGAGTGCCAAGTCGCGAATGCGACGACTGTTTGTTTGATGACAGGAGATATTTCATCTTGCCCTCGTTCACTGCCAGACCCATTTGTTTTGCTTCCTTGTCTAGTCTAGAGAAAGCAGAACTAACGGCGCGGGTGTTAAGGCCGATGATATCAATATCATCAGCATACGCCAGCAGCTGTACACTCTTATAAAAGATGGTACCTTCTCTACTAAGTTCTGCAGCTCGAACTATTTTCTCCAGAAGCAGGTTGAAAAAGTCACACGATAGGGAAACGCCTTGTCTGAAACCTCGTTTGGTATGGAACGGCTCGGAGGGGTCCTTCCCGATCCTGACGGAGCTCTTCGTGTTGCTCAACGTCAGTTTACACAGCCGTATTAGTTTTGCGGGGATACCAAATTCAGACATCGCGGCATAGAGGCAGTTCCTTTTCATGCTGTCGAAAGCAGCTTTGAAATCGACGAAGAGGTGGTGTGTGTCGATTCTCCTTTCACGGGTCTTTTCCAAGATTTGGCGCATGGTGAATATCTGGTCGGTTGTTGATTGTCCAGGTCTAAAGCCACACTGATAAGGTCCAATCAGTTCAGCCGTATTAGTTTTGCGGGGATACCAAATTCAGACATCGCGGCATAGAGGCAGTTCCTTTTCATGCTGTCGAAAGCAGCTTTGAAATCGACGAAGAGGTGGTGTGTGTCGATTCTCCTTTCACGGGTCTTTTCCAAGATTTGGCGCATGGTGAATATCTGGTCGGTTGTTGATTTTCCAGAAAGCAGAACTAACGGCGCGGAGTGTTAAGGCCGATGATATCAATATCATCAGCATACGCCAGCAGCTGTACACTCTTATACAAAAAGATGGTACCTTCTTACTAAGTTCTGCAGCTCGAACTATTTTCTCCAGAAGCAGGTTGAAAAGTCACACGATAGGGAAACGCCTTGTCTGAAACCCTCGTTTGGTATGGAAACGGCTCGGAGGGGTCCTTCCCGATCCTGACGGAGCTCTTCGTGTTGCTCAACGTCAGTTTACACAGCCGTATTAGTTTTGCGGGGATACCAAATTCAGACATCGCGGCATAGAGGCAGCTCCTTTTCGTGCTGTCGAAAGCAGCTTTGAAATCGACGAAGAGGTGGTGTGTGTCGATTCTCCTTTCACGGGTCTTTTCCAAGATTTGGCGCATGGTGAATATCTGGTCGGTTGTTGATTTTCCAGGTCTAAAGCCACACTGATAAGGTCCGGGATACCAAATTCAGACATCGCGGCATAGAGGCAGCTCCTTTTCGTGCTGTCGAAAGCAGCTTTGAAATCGACGAAGAGGTGGTGTGTGTCGATTCTCCTTTCACGGGTCTTTTCCAAGATTTGGCGCATGGTGAATATCTGGTCGGTTGTTGATTTTCCAGGTCTAAAGCCACACTGATAAGGTCCAATCAGTTTGTTGACGGTGGGCTTTAATCTTTCACACAATACGCTCGATAGAACCTTATATGCGATGTTGAGGAGGCTAATCCCACGGTAGTTGGCGCAGATTGTGGGGTCTCCTTTTTTATGGATTGGGCATAGCACACTTAAATTCCAATCGTTGGGCATGCTTTCGTCCGACCATATTTTACAAAGAAGCCGTCTGCCCCTGCCGCTTTGTTGTTCTTCAGGCGGGCAATTGCTATTCGAACTTCTTCATGGTCGGGCAACGGAACGTCTGCTCCATCGTAATCGATTGGGGAATCGGGTTCACCTTCTCCTGGCGTTGTGCGTTCACTGCCATTCAGCAGGCTGGAGAAGTGTTCCCTCCATAATTTAAGTATGCTCTGGGCATCAGTGACTAGATCACCTTTGGGGGTTCTACAAGAGTACGCTCCGGTCTTGAAACCTTCCGTAAGTCGCCGCATTTTTTCGTAGAATTTTCGAGCATTACCCCTGTCGGCCAGCTTATCAAGCTCTTCGTACTCACGCATTTCAGCCTCTTTCTTTTTCTGTCTGCAGATGCGTCTCGCTTCCCTCATCAATTCTCGGTATCTATCCCATCCCGCACGTGTTGTGGTCGATCGTAACGTTGCGAGGTAGGCAGCCTGTTTTCTCTCCGCTGCGACGCGGCACTCCTCGTCGTACCAGTTGTTCTTTTGCACTTTCCGAAAACCAAGGGTTTCGGATGCAGCTGTACGTAACTAAAACTAATCGAGTAAAATATAAGGTTATATGTATGAATGATCAGGACGACAAGGCAAGTTGAAACACGGATGCCTGTCTGTCCGTTCGTCTGTACAACATGCAACCTGAGTAAAACTGAAATATCGTAACACAACTTATTAAATACAGAAAGCAGAAAACGGCAGAAAACGGACGACAATTTTCCTTTAAGGGCGTAATCGAACCACTGCCACACCCAAAAAACGCCATTAAAAGATAGCAATAACAAAGTAACCAAATTCCCTCAAGGTAAATTTTATAGAAATCCCTACTCACAGTGTGAAAATTAACGAAATCGGATAATTTTCCCGTTCTCTCCCCATATAACGGTTCTTTTAAAAACTACAAAAAGCGCGGTAAATCAGTAATTAAATACGCCAGAAACAATAGATTTTCTTCCCGAGATGATATGAGAAGGATTCATGGGAACCGGTGTGAAAATTGGACGATGGTCTTAGCATCGCCTATTTTTTGGTGAAATACTACATCTCTGGACCTCCCCACCGATTTCATCTAAAATTAGGTATGGTACATTCCCGTGAAATTTATATAAACGCTGCGAAAATGGACGAAATCGGATTACAACTACGCCTACCTTCCATATAGCACAATTTTAAATTCTTTCACTTTCCAGTATACAATTCAAACAGCAGTTAATATAACGATATAAAATTTTGCAGAAATAGTACCTTTAAAGTATGTCACATTATGACAAAAACTGTTCAAATTTGACCAAAACTGTACAAGCTCCTAGATAACGAAAATGTGGACCCTAATACCTATAGTTGACTTTTTACCGAAAACATCGGCCATGGATAAGATATATACTTTCAGTGAAAATCCTGATTCCTGATAATATCAAAAATAATAACTCCCATATACAAATTCTAAGGAGTTTCTTTATTGTAACAAGCAACTTGAGCAATGTCAGAATTATTGCAACTTCTCTGTCCCCAATATACCCCTTGAAATGATTTCCGTCTTTCAGGTTGGTTATCCAAAATGTGTGATATTTTAATGAAGCTAATTTTAATTGGTTTAGCGGTGAATTAGAATAGAACTGGTCTATATCTTGGACTAAACCTCATATACCTAATATAATAAATTCTGATCCTCTGATTGACGTTTTCCTCATCAAGACATTAATGATCTTAAGAGGATAAACTTTAAGTTAGGTGTGTCCCCATCTTTTTCAATGCCGTTTTCTCCTCTTTAGTGTGGCCTTCCGGCATTAAGTTGCGTCCCTTTAAGTTTTTTCCAAAGGGAGGGGAAAGCAGCGCTGCAGATTAGTTGATGCGCCTGTTAATAACGATTTTTTTCATGCGTTTTCTGCACCTTCTTCAACTGGCTCCTGTCTTAAGGTGTACTACCAAACTCTATCAGGTGTTAGGTGTAAATCAATATTATTCGCAACTTTTCTTCACATTTGGATTTCGATATTATCGTTATTGTTGAGACTTGGCTGAATTCCAGTTACTTTGATAGCGAATATTTTTACTCAAATCTATATTATGTCTTCCGCAAGAACAGAGATCATGAAAAAACTGGCTGTTTAAGAGGAGGTCGTGTTCTCCTAGCAGTTCATCGCAAATATCGTCCTCGTTTAATTATTCTTGACAAAGATGATTCTATTCTGGACAAACTATGTATTTGTATCAATGACGCACTGTTCATTGCAGTCTCATACATCCCTCCTAATAGTCCTCTAAAGTTGTAGAAGTTGCACGCAAATAATATTTCCTCTCTGGTATTAAATAAGGTGAAAGAGAATAATATTTGTGTTCTGGGCGACTTTAATTTAAGCAATATTGTCTGGTCTGGTTGTTCCTATAGTCCTGCTCTCATTCCTTCCAATTTTTCGTCTTCTTTTATTTTTCGCTCCTATTAAACTTATTGATGGCATTGGTTTTAATTTTGCATTTTGTGATTTTGAACGACTCAACAATCTGCTCTCTGAGATTAATTGGGATGATTTACTTTCGGGACTAAATGCAGCTAATAGTTTCTCCATTTTTAAGAATTCATTTCAGGAATTTTATCATTATAATATCCCGCTCAAACATATACAACCATACGAGTTGTGTTCAAAAAGTGTCGCGAATTTTGTGTTTTTTCAAAAATTATTTATTTATTCATGAATATCTATTTTGTCCCCTTCAAAGTAATCCCCATGCGATATTATACACTTGTGCCAACGGTTTTTCCAATCTTCGAAGCACTTCAAAAAATCATTTTTTTTTTATCTTCTTCAGCTCCTCCTTCGATGCCGTCTTTATCTCGTCAAGAGAAGCGTAACGTCGTCGTTTCATGGGCCTCTTCAGTTTAGGGAACAACTGTAGAAAAAGTCACAGGGGCCAGATCTGGGGAATACGGTGGCTGCGGCATCATTAGTGTGTTGTTTTTGGCCAAAAAGTCGCGCACAAGCAACGATGTGTGAGCAGGGGCGTTATCGTGGTGCAAAAGCCAATTTTTGTTCTTCCACAAATCCGGGCGTTTCTGGCGGATTGCTTCGCGCAAATTGCGCATAACTTGCAGATAATATTCCTTATTGACCGTTCTTCCCTGTGGCAAGAACTCATGATGCATCACGCCCCTGCAATCGAAGAAAACTGTCAGCAAACTGTCGCGATACTTTTTAAACACACCTCGTATAAGTTGCCTTGGTACACTAAGGACCTCAAACGTTTAAAAAATCTTAGAAATAAATACTACAGAAAATTCTCTTCAACTAAATCTCATGTTTTCTGTGTTCAATATCAGCACTTTACAAAACTGTTTAATGAATTGGATATGTCTCTCTATAAAAGGTTTATTTATAGTACGCAGTCTGCAATTAAGTCGAACCCTAAGTCAGCATACACTCCTGGCGAAATCTCCAACATGTTTGCTGAATTTTTCAAATCGAATTATGTTCACGATGATCCTAGTACCGGGATCATCCACTTTTTCGGCTAATAATTTCCCATCCATAAATTTTGGCACACTGCGTCTTTCACAGGATGATGAAAGGGCTATTGGCGATATTAAGTCTTCTTACAAATTGGATTTGGATGGGCTTCGGCCTGTACTTATAAAAAATTGTTCTGCCTTGGTATATCCTCTCATGCTTATTTTTAATAAGTCTCCCTCCTCTGGGAATTTTATTTCTGACTGGAAATTGACATGCATTACCCCTATTCTCAAAGGTGGTAGAAACGATGAAGTCTCCAATTACAGGCCTATTTCTAAACTTACTACTATTTCGAAAATTTTTGAGTGTTCTGCTAAAAATAAATTATAATTAAAATCAATAATTAATGTCAATCAGCATGGGTCCGTCTCGGGACGCTCCACTGTTTCAAACTTAGTGGTTTTTAGCGATTATTGTACATATGTCTGCATTCTTCGCTGTATTTCAGGTAGATGTAGACACAGATTTCTCTAAAGCCTTTGATAAAGTTTCACACAATATTCTAATTAAAAAATTATCATCTTTAGGATTTTACTCGATCTTCTTGCAGTGGATTAAATCATATTTGCACAATAGACCATGCGTTGTCAGTGTCGATGGAGTGTCATCAGACGAAGACGCAATTCTTCGTGAGTGCCATAAGGAAGCGTCTTGGGTCCACTTCTCTTTGTGCTGCTTATCAATGACATCTCCTGTTGCTTCTCTTTCGCTAACTTTCTGTTATAAGCAGATGACTTAAATTTTTTTGCAATAATCAAAAACTCACAAGATGTTTTCAAACTTCAATGTGATATTGATACTTCTTATGATTGGTTCCTGAAATCGAAGCTTTTTCTGAATCTAGATAAATACTCTCAGATCTCTTATGGTAGTCGACGTAACATTTTACCTTCAAGTTACATTATTTCTAACTGCGTCCTAAAATGTGTTACTGAAATCAAAGATCTTGGGGTAATCTTTGACAACAGAGTTTCTTTCAGTAATCACATCAACTACATCACTTCTAAATCATTCTCTGTGCTCGGCTTTGTCCGTCGAAATGCTTTGAATTTTTCCTACCCCTACACGTTAAAATTACTGTATACATGTTTTGTTCGGTCCATTTTGGAGTACGCAGTGTTCATCTGGAGACCATATTGCATATCGTCAATTAATAGGATCGAGCGTGTTCAAAAGATTTTTCTTAAATTTGCTCTCCGCTCATTAAAGTTTGTTGACCCAATACCATCGTATACATCTCGTTTACTGCTTTTACATCTTAAATCACTGGAAAATCGACGGTCCGTTCTTTGCCTTTCCTTCATTTTCAATGTGATTAATGGAGATATTGACTGTCCCTATTTATTAGGGAAAATTAACGTCAATTCTTCTCAGCGTTGTCTCAGATCTATTTCCCCATTTTATTATAAAAAGGAAAGTACTAATTTTGCTGTATATGCTCCTCGAGAAAGTTCTTCTAGATTTTTCTCACTCTAGGGTATCCTTCATTAATACCCTCAATTCTGTTTTTTAGTTTAAGTTATCTACTTATGTAACTGTAATTTAATTCTCCATTAGTCTGTAAGAATTAATGTTTATAGACTTAACTAAATAAATAAATATATATATTCATATATGTATATATTTAGCCTCTTTGGTCGAGATTATAAGACCTATCACACATATCTCATTTGAAGATGTTTGTAGTACAAGCATAAATTGCTAGCGCGAACTTTTAGTCTAGGAGTGGTATTACGTACCGAATTTGGCTGAAATCGGCAAATTAGTTACCGAACCGTATAGGTTTTCACTTAAATGTTGACGGTACTATGCCCATAATCCAAATTTGACATCGGCTCATATAAAGCCATTGCTAGCCATATCGGAAGTAAAAAATTATGTGAGCCATATATTTATAGATTTATCGCACTTTTAATAGTAAAAAACCCGTTAACCCTTATATCGGCCAATGTGTGATAATATAATTGCATTCAGAGATAATTTTTCCTGATAATTTATGTTTGTGTGTCAAAAAATGGGTTGAATCGGATCAATCCTTCCTTTATCCCCATATACCTAAATAAAGATTTTCGAACTCCCGGGTGACCCTATACCGCACATAAGGAGCCAATATGTGAGTTATCTTAAAATAGGTTGTCAAAAAAGTCTTGCGGTATTTTCGCTAGTTGGCGCTGACGCATCGAGTCATGCTCCTTTTTGGAAAGCTCATTTCGCGCTAACACGTGTTTGATTAATTGTCGTTTCTTTCAAGTCGTTCGTGAGTTATAGCGTCGCAAACATGGAGCAAAATAAAGAGAAAATACGGCATATTTTACAGTACTACTACGATAAAGGCAAAAATGCATCTCAAGCCGCCAATAAAATTAGTGCAGTTTATGGACCCGATACAGTTTCCATTTCCACCGCACAACGATGGTTTCAACGTTTTCGTTCTGGTGTAGAGGTGGTCGAAGATGCGCCACGTTCCGGAAAGCCTGTCGTCGAAAATTGCGGTAAAATCGCTGAATTGGTCGAAAGAGACCCGCATAGTAGCAGTCGTAGCATCGGTCAAGAGCTGGGCATGAGTCATCAAAAATTCATTTCAATTTCAATAAAAAAAAATTCAATAAAAATACCGCAAGACTTTTTTGACAATCCATTATAATTGATAGAGCGTGTTATACTCATAATATTGGAACTTTGAGTTTAAGATGGATAAAATTGGTCGAAAACTTGACCTAGCCTCCATATAACTAATATGAGATTTTCGAACACCCGGTTGACCAAAAATATTTGAAATTGGTCTACAAATTACCCAAATTCCCATATAACTAGTACTACATATAATTATTTTTGTTACTCTAACACACCTGATGTCAAATATGGCAGTCAGAGTATATAATATATACGTATAAAATTGGTTAGATTCCGAACCTCTGGTTAACGGTTTGCACCTTAAAGTATTTCCCTGACTTTGATCCTGGGAAGTTGTATGAAATGTTCGATTACCCCCTTTTTTTTTGTTCTTTTTGCTTCTCAAACTACATATGTTATCAATTTACCCCCAAATTTAATAGGCGTTTGTTCCACGAAAAGAAAATTACAAACAAACTGGTGAAGCTAATAAAAGCGATATTAAAACTGGAAAAATATTAGGTTTCAAGAAAAAGAAGAATATCTCTTTAGATGAATGAACATATGTATATACTTATATCATTTACGATATTATTTGCAATGAATTATTATGAAATTCTAGAAAAAGAATACTGTTTCTTTTTTTAGCATGTACTATGTATAAATACATAATTTACGACAGTATTTGAAATGTTTCTACCGGAAGAGAACCACTTATATTGCAATAGAAAAATTGCGTTGACAAGTATATATGTGTATATCTTATTGAAACATGAACATTACATAATATCGTTTTTAATTTTCTTGAATTGAATTTATATTATTTCTAACAGATAAGAAATTATTTTAAACACATGTGTTATATGTTCGTACATATGGTCCATATGTATTAGTGTCATGAATGCACATATAGTTCATGAATGGCATTCATACATTTGAAAAAAGTTGTGCATGTGCATTTAAGAGTACATGTCGGAATGACTATGACGTTAATATTAATTACAAAAGAAAAAGCAATATCTTCTTGATATCGAAAAATACGAACTGACATTTAAATTTGTGGAGCAGTTGCTATTTTACTTAACTACGCTAGTATTTTTACTTGTTTGGTCATATTAAGTTTACAGTTGTGTCACTCCAATGTTTATTTATATTTTTGATTTGCATTAGAACATTGTAACAAAATACATAGCTACAATATGGTGTTTAACTTTTTTAAGTGAAATCTCTGAATTAGAGTAATCTTCAAACTTAATAAACTTAATATTTGTTTTGACTATTTATGAAAATATAGATAAGTTTATGTACATATCTAATAAGTTAAAAAGTGTTTGGAAATGTTTTCTATAAACTTTATTTATGTACACACTCATGTGTACCAGCCCAGTGGTGAAATACACAGGTAGGCTGTTATTTTATACGTCATGCAAGGTGGGGTGCAATAACGTCACTGGTAATACCGTCACTGTGACTTTATTTCCAATTGGAATGGAAATAAAGGCACTGGACATTATTTCCAACTAAAACGGAAATAAGAACACATTAAAATGGACTGTAAATGAGAAATAAAGACACATTCCACATATTGCAAATGAGAAATAAAGTCACTTTTTAATTTCGTACTCTGGTAACGTACCTTCTGTTATTTGAAACTTCAAATTAAAAAAAAAAAAAAAACAAGTAATGATTTTTCATTTTACAGAATGTTTACAAGGAAATGTATGCACTTTGTAAAAGGACAATTTTTTAGTTTTAAATGATAAACATTGTTTTCAACGCTAATGCATTGCGTAAATTCATGTGTTTTGTTATTTCAGGAACGCAGTGAAAATTTTTCAATTTATAAGGAAGCCATTACTACCAGCAGCTCTGCAGAATCATTTCACAATCAATTAAGAGCGAAATTGCCAAAAAAAGGAAGTTTTTTATAGATTTTTGGACATTTCGGCCGATATTAATGCAACGAAATCAATAGATTTTTTGAAATCAATTGGTGGATGTACTAGTTTATATAAAACTAAACAAAAAAGGTTTAAAACTCGTTCAAATTTTGCCCGTGAACGCCTCCATCTATTGCATCAAAAAAAAAAATTACATTAACAGACATTCTCAACCAGCTTTCATTAAAAGAAAACTGCATAATCGCAGAAGATTTTGTTATTGAAATTCCAAGTGATGATAATGATGATGATGATGACGATGAAGAGCATTTTGTTAATAATGAACATGTTGATAAACGCTATGAACAAAAAGACTCCCTTTGTTTAACATGCTACGACAAAGATCGCGAAGTTTTGTGTTTACCATGTAAACATTGCAAAATTTGTCGCGATTGCTTCAAAAAAATAGAAGAA